>NW_004191594.1:59367-74274 GCF_000330505.1 Entamoeba invadens IP1
ACAACAAGATCGAAGTCTTCACTTCAGTGTAATTGATGTGATTCGTTTGTGCTACCGCAGCATCTATAACAACTTGTGGGATCCCCGTTATGTTCGGCTTTTTCTTTCGCGACGTCGCGATACGGACAAGTTTCACTATTATATAATAAGCAGAATCTAACACTATAGACCCAAAGAAAGTTAAGATGTAACTAATGGCTTGAACCCCGGGGTGACTCTTCCCAAGGTCAAAGACTGTTAATCCACTACCTGTTATAGCAGAGACACAAGTAAAGAGGGCATCTATATAACTGACTTTACTGTCAAATAAGACACAGAAGAGTGCAAATAAGAAGCACACTGCTGTGAAGATCGAGAAGTGGATTATATAGTAATTCACAAAGTTGGGATAGATTGACAAGAGGAGTTTCCGAAAGATTGTACTTATACCATACGCATCTTTGGAATCATCACTCGGCTGATCTTCGTTTTTGTCATAATACTTGTCACTACAATCTGACATCTCTTTCTCTCGCCGACTCTCTTTTTGACGCTCTTTTTCAACTTTGACGGAATCTACAGGACGGATTCGTTTTTGCACAGTTGGTTCGGGGGCTGAACTCTCAGAATCTTCGTTTTGGGTTTGAGATTGAGAATCTGAACAAGTGACATATTCTTGAGAATCATCGTCAGTGTCTTTTTTGGATTTTTGACCATTCTTGGAATGTGTGGAACGAACTTGAGATGATGTTTGAGATTCAAGTTGGGAAGGGCGCTGACTGCTTGTGGTGGTTGGGGAGATCGTCTCATTTTGTGTGTGCGTCTTGTGAAGAGGAGATTCTTCGTTTTGTTGAGAACTGCTCTTTTCGCTCACACTCAAATTAAAAAGTGGGGGAACATGATCGTCAGCCATTAACTATGTCTTTGGTGTTTGTTTTTTATGCAAAAAAACTTTTTGGGAGTTTGGAGTCGAATTTAACACGGCATTGCTGTGTTTTATTTACCATTTTATGTAATTGTTACTTTAAGTATTAACCAACATATTAAAATGTCCAATCAAAGTGTTTTGATGATTATTGGTTGTGTTTTTGTCTTTACAATTTTTATTCACAAAAACAAGTGTTAATTATATAGATTTTGTATAGTTTTATTTATACTATTCTTTTTTCTTGAATGTATTTTAATATAACATTTTTTACTTCCAATAAAACAAGTCAATTAAGACTTAAGTAATAGGAAAAAAATTTAAAATTTCAATATAATGAATGGAAAAAAACAATAGGAAATAAAAAGTCGAAAATTGTTCAAGTAACTCATTATTTGTTTTTATTAACCATTTTTAAGTTATTTTGATGTCAAAAATTACCAAAAAAAATATTAAAAGCCATAACAATAAAAATATTTTTATGGTAAAAATATTGAAATGGCTTTTTATTGCGAAATTTTGGAAATTTTAATATTATTTTTGTCTACCTTTATTGGTGATTAATAAAAAAAATATTTGTTATTAGTTTTGTTATTAATTATTCGAAATATCCCGTTCTTTTTCTTTTAAAATTTAAATTGATAAATATTTTTTTATTATGTGAAACAATTACTATCTTTATAAAAAAATTATTATTGATAAAATTAAAATAATTAATTGTTTTATAATTATTAATTACCAAATGTTTGATTTTGCCAATTAAAAATGAATAGTTATTAGTTCAAAATGCACATTTTTTCAACCTTAAATACAAATAATATGTATTATAAAATATAATTTCCAAAATAATTTAATATAATACATTTTTAAAACAAAAAAATTTTTAAAAAATTTTAATTGACTTTCATTTTACAACTAATAATAATTTTTATTATAAATAATGAATAGCAAAAAAAAAAAATATAAAATTGTTTTTAACAATAGAAAAACATTTTGTTTAACATTTTTTAAATATGAACAAAAACAAAACTCAAAACAAAGAAATAAAATGTTGTTTTCTTTACTTATTCTTATTTGTGTAAAAGCGGGTCATCTTATGTCATCAGTGACTTACGGATACCTTACAGATATTGTAGAAAATCAGTGCTATCAAATCCCCGGGACTTTACAACCCTTCCGGGCGGTGCTTGACAAGGGTAATGTCGTTCTTAATTTATATAAAGAAAAGAACTGTACACATTACATAGCAAAAATTTTAGCCGTCAATTCAGGTCTCCCAGACTTCAATAGTTTTTTCTATACCGAACGACTTCCAAAGATCTCAGGAGCAAATTATAAGTTGAGTGCAGACCCAGAATACGGGGTTAACTGTTATTTCCTCAGCGACTGTGTTCCAAATTACAGAGACTCTGTGAGATTCAATGTTACTATTGAGGGAGATGTTGTAAAGCAGAATGTGTATACGTGGGACGATGAAGAATGTAAATCATCTCCAATCTCAACCAACACATACAACTGTTATGAAGTGACAGGAGGTCGTTATATGGACTGCTCAAGATACTTCACATACGACACGCCTCAGCATTAATCGTCTTTCTTCGATAAATATTCTTTTTTTCTATCCCCAAATTTTTCCTCGTTCAACCATTTTCAATCTCGTCAATATTTGATGAACATTGACAAAAACAACTCTTATTATAGTATATGTAAACCATAACTTACTATATAGAATTTACATTTGATCTTTTAAGTTGTTACAAGTTTCCGAGTGGACTTAATCCTTCGTCAATTTCTCCATACCCGGACGAGGGGTAAGGTGTGCTCTTTCCGTCCTTCTCGCCCTGGTTTTTGTTTTTCTTGATTTTTGTGATGTTTCGATAAGAAGGATCGCAAAAGAGAGTGAATGAGAGACAATTCAATCCCGAGATTTTGAGGACTGCGCCGGTATTTAAGAATTTGCCTTGGTAGAATGAAGCAGAGAAGACAGAGACGCATGGCATCTTCACTGTGAATCCGTCGACAAAGCAATGGCCTCGGACTAACATTTCGAAGCCATTCTTTTCCAAAAAGCCCATCAAAGCCTTCTTTCCAAATACAACGGAGATGCCGCGCTTTGTGTTTAATTCGAAGCCATTGACTTTTGGAGAGTAATCGCTCCACACCAAATCACAAAGAAGTCCACTCCACGGGATATCTGTCGGTCTGCTAATCCGTTGTAATTGACTGAACTCTTTGAGGTACGGCGACAACCCTCCGTGGACGCAGAAGATTTTGTTGTTGACAGACGCGGTGAACGGAAAGACGTTGAATGTCGAAACAAACGCATTCCACACTAGTAAGTCGCCGTATTTCAACAAACACTCGTTTTGAAACCCATAATAGCGATTGATCTGTGCACACTCGTGGTCGCCACGCAAGAGAAATATGTTGTCCGGGTGTTGGATTTTTAAGGCGTAAAGAAGTACTAACACTTCGACTCCATATTTCCCTCGATCAACGTAATCACCAAGAAATAAGTACGTCGTTGCGGGGGGTAAACCCTCTTCAATGAAGATCCGGAGGAGGTCGTTGAGTTGTCCATGGATATCACCAACTACGACTATTGGGCCATGGAGGAATAAATGTGTTGTCGTACTTAAAAGGAGGGTTCGAATGTGTTGGCATAAGAAGCTGTCAATTAAGCGTTTAATGAAATTTTTAATAAGTGTTCGTAGAAATATAATTTGTGCGTTGTTGTATTTGACCGACATTTGATGTAACGAGTTAAATTTCTATATGAAAAACAATCTGAATAATAATAAAAGCGCTAATTTATTTTTTATTAGTCTTGTGTTAAGACAATTGTTGAATGTTATAATTATAATGTTATAATAACAAACAAAATAGTAGAAGACGGAATTATTGAAGGCGACGTATAACGACTGTTAAATATGTCAACAATAAGTTTGTCAAGGTCTGGTACAAACGAGGTGATTGGTACCATTAGTTTTCCTCGTTGTGCCATGTATAGTATTTTAAACAAGATCAAGTTGTGTTAAAGGCTTCAAAATTTTTTAAGCTTTCCTTTGGTTCATTTAAAATACTGTTGCCGATTGTGATATTAAATCCCGTGTGTTGAGGAATTTTAATTCTATTTATTATATAAATATACAATTAAAATACTTCTTCATTGATTGTATTCTGTTTGGTTTCAACTTTTTCAATCTTCTCTCGTCTTCAATCACTCATCATGAATCGATTTCAAGAACCATCTTAATCCTCTGAGTTTTATTAGAATCGAAATATTTGTTCAAATAAAATTGCATTTTAATAATAATTTGTGCTCTTATAAAACATGTTTTGGTTATTTTGAATAGGTAATTTTTGTACTATTAATTATAATATTATTACTATTTGACAGTTAATCACAAAAATAATAATGATTTGGTTATGGTAAAATTATAGTTTATATTTGAATTTTTTTTTAATTCATAACTTTCTCCAAAAAAGTTGGCATCTTTTTTATTCCAAAATGTTTTCTGGACGTTAATATTATTAAAAACATTCAATTTTTTTTCAACATTTTTCTTTCGGTTATTTATTGTTTTTAATTTAGTATTTTTAACTATATTAAAATAATTATAATTTAAAAATTATAAGTTAAACTATTTTAACTATAGTTAAATATTTTTAAGAGTTTGATATTTTAATAAATTCCACATATTTTGACTAAACTAAAAACGATCATTCAAACCAAAACGAAAGATAATTACTCCATCAAAAAAATGAGACAAGAGATTACAAAACGCGGAAAGAAAGAGTATTCAAGGGTATTTATTGAGAAGAAAGCAAACAGTAAATCACCTTAGAATAATGCAGTTCAGTGACAACACCGTTTTCCATCAATATATTTCACAGTCCGCCGACCCATCCGACATTAAGTACCCATACGAACTGCTTCTTGCAATCCAAATGAACTTTGGCAAGAAAGTCCCACTTCAGTACATTGAGGACACGTTGCGCAAAAATGACAACGATCTCTTTTTGACTCTCAAAGATCTTAACGAGACATTAAGCACCGCACAGATCTTTCCAAACCAACAGACTGCTCGTGAAGAGTAATGTTTTCATTTCAAAATGAATATTCTATTTTTTGGTTTTAACTAATATTTTTACTATAAATATTTATTCTTTTAGTTATTTACTTAATTATAAAATTATAATTCGACTTAATATATTGTCTAGTTTTCAATCCATTTTCCAAATATCATTTCTAATAAAACTCTAATAAATAGCTAATTACCAATATAGTTTACTTTTCAAAAGACGGAAAGAATTATTTTTTGATAAGAATTTTTTTGAGTAGAAATACTAATTTAATTATAATTTGTTACTAATAAAAAAAGTATAATGAAAAAAGGAACTTTTCTACCAATATAATAAATAAATGAAAAAAATTTTAATGTCAAAAGCCCGAAACAACACATAAAAAACACACTGAGTAATTTCTCTTCAATTTTCTTCTAAAAAATCCAAACGACTTCTTTGTCACCAATTTTCAGATCTTCTGTATAAATACGAGATTATCACAATACACTAGATCCAAAGATGTCGAGCGAGCAACCCACACGTTGTTGGTGGAAAGAAGGAGTAGTCTACCAGATCTATTGTCGCAGTTTTAAGGACACCACAGGGAATGGATTTGGTGATTTAGATGGTATAATTTCGAAGATCCCGTATCTCCAAGATCTTGGGGTGACGATAGTGTGGCTGAATCCTATCTATGCAAGTCCCGATGCAGACAATGGATATGACATTTCCGATTATTATAGTATTTCGAGTAAGTTTGGTGATATGAAGAAGTTTGATGAGTTATTAAGTCGAATGCATTCTGCTGGTATTAAAGTAGTGATGGATTTAGTAGTGAATCATACGAGTAGTGAACATCCCTGGTTTAAAGCGAGTGTAACAGGGGAAGGGGATAAGAAGGATTATTACATATGGTCGAAAGAGACAAATGATTGGCGGACCTTCTTTAGTCAAAGTGCTTGGGAATACAATGCGACGCGACAGGAGTATTACCTTCATCTTTTTGCAAAAGGGCAGCCTGATTTAAATTGGGAGAACTCATCTGTCCGGAGTGATGTGTATAAGATGATGAATTGGTGGTTTGAGAAAGGGATTGATGGCTTCCGAATGGATGTCATTAACATGATCTCTAAAGTCATTCAATTTCCAACGGGTGGTGTTTTTTTGAATGGGCCGAAGATCCACGACTACCTTCAAGAGATGAATACCAAAGTCTTAAGTAAATATGATTGTTTTACTGTTGGAGAGATGCCTGGAGTAGACAGTCAGTTAGCTTCGTTATATACATCTCCGGAACGAAAAGAGTTACAGATGGTTTTTCAATTTGAACACGTGTCGATTGGATATCAACATGGAGACAAATGGGCGAAAGGGGAATGGAAGTTAACGGAGTTAAAGAAGTGTTTAATGAAGTGGCAAAGTGAGTTACATGGACGTGGATGGAATTCGTTGTATTTAAATAATCATGACCAACCAAGACAAGTCAGTCGATGGGGAGATGATCAGAAGTATCGAGTAGAAAGTGCTAAAATGTTGGCTACGATGCTTCACACCTTAGAGGGAACACCTTATATCTATCAAGGCGAAGAGATAGGAATGACTAATTTTAAAGTCGAGAGAATAGAAGACATCGATGACTGTGAAACACTTGGAAGGTGGGAAGAGATCCAAACTACTCATCAATTAACTTTGGAACAATTCTTAGAAAGAGCGTCGGAAGTCGGGAGAGATAATGCGAGAACTCCTATGCAATGGGATGAGACGGAAAACGCAGGATTTACTCATGGAAAGCCTTGGCTTCGAGTCAATCCAAATTACAAAGAAATTAATGTCAAAAAGGCTTTAGAAGACAAAGACTCGATTTTCTATTACTATCAAAAACTATTGAAATTAAGAAAAGAAAATAGTATAATGGTCTATGGAGTAACTCATTCAATTCTCGACGAAAACGAATCGATTTTCGCTTACACTCGGTCCTTCGAAGAAAAAACTTGGCTTATCATCTTAAATTTCTTCGGTCAAGAAACTCTCTTCGAAGCTCCAGAAAACCTCAATACTAAAAATCATAAACTCATCATTAGCAATTATCAAGTCGACAACGAAGAAGATATCCAGAAGTTTATTTTGAAACCTTATGAAGCAAGAGTCTACTCTTTATAAGCTAATGCTTCCTTTAACCATTTTTTTATGGTTAAAAATACTATTGGTATTATCAATAATAATATTATAAAGAAACTATTAATAAATACTATTAATAAACTATTAATAAACTATTAATAAACTATTAATAAATACTATTAATAAATACTATTAATAAACTATTAATAAACTACTTCAATTACACACCAACTTGTGGAACAACACTGAACTCTGCAAATGCAACCTTCTTACTTGTCAATACCAAACACTTCAAGTCAGTGTCCCAGGAACACACTAGTGCGCAGTCATTGAAGATATGAACAACGTTGAGTGATCCGTATAATAACATTTGTGAGAGGAGCCATCCCGGATAAAAAATGTTATTGATAGTCAAGTCGGCGATCTCCATGGTATGGATCAAATCATTTTCATTGAGCACAGAAGTGTTATTTAAAATGTTATTCAAGCTTTCTGAAGTGATTGCAAAGCCAGTCAACGTCTCCAAATATCTTAAAAGTAAAGTTAAAGGGCAAGATTTGAGTGGAGAGTTAATGACGTCGTCCAAAGATTGTAAAACAGAATTATATCGCTCAACGACTTGACTTTTGTATTGATTTAAAGATTCTTCAAGAGCGTTTTGTTGAGTAGATTCTGGGAACGAATAGTTTTGTGTCAAGGGGATGAATAGTTTTTGGAACTCATAACAATCTTCTTGTTTCGGCGTTAAAATTTTGGGAATAAAAAAAAAGGTATTTCTCTCAAGAGGAAGTGTTATAGAAAATGTTATTCCAACCTCAAGTGGAATCCGGTTTTGCTCGGGGAGTTCTTTTCGTGAAAGAAATGAGAAGTATGAGGTGTCAATAGATGATGGAAAAATAGTTTGGAGTTCTCTCGAGATGTCTTTGACAGGAAAATAGATCACATAGTCAACATCATTAAATAAATCAGTACAAGTCGCATCAAATCTCGTTTGTGATGAAACAATGCCAACATTAATACTTTTCTTTTGTGGCGGGTCTTGCTTTTGTGTGGATGGCGTTGTTGACTTGAATAAATTTTTCAAAAACGACATGGTTATTAAGTTTTTTTCACAGTGTTTTTAAACTCTTAAAATCAGTATTAATACAATAAATTTTAATTACTTAAATAAAGTAAAATTTTTAACTTCATTGTTCTATCAGTTAGTATTTGAAAGAGTTATAAAATAATTCATTGAATGAAGTGAAAAATTCAAAGTATTTTTATAATAAAAAATCAATCAAAAAATCAATTTTACTCAATCTTGACGATTTTACATTTATCATCAGAGAGTTCGCCCTCAAAAATGGGTGGGTTGTGGTGCAAATTCATCCCAACCACCTTAAATCTGACCAACACACCCTGTGCAACTTTTTTAATAAGTCTTTCTCGTATTTTCGAGTTAGATATAAACACGTTGAAAATGCCAAACACCAAAAGAGCAACGTGGTCGAAACTTTTCTGCGAAATAGACCCAACTTTATGTCAGAACACACAAAAAAACGCTTGTAACATTATATTATTAATTTTGTTAATAAACAATAGCACAAATAACAAACTGAGGTATGTGTTGAGAGTTGGGACAAACAAGACACAGTTGAGAACCAAAGGGATAGTGATAACACCTTCGTCGAACGAGATTTGGGACTTTGTGGGTGTTTCAAAACTATCGTAAGAGAGTAAAATTCCTTGAACACCACCATTGATATAAGAAGAAAGAAGATACGTATCCAAAGTGCTTTCGATTGTCCCGTTGATGTCGTTGAGGTGTTGTGGATAAAAAGAAATGAGGAAGGGAAGTTTGCACTCAACAAAAGGGGAAACCTCGGATTCTGGAGAGGCGCATAGGGCGTCCAAAAAGATTTTGTACTTTGACACAATGGACACGTTGCAATTTTCTCGTGTTTTCAAGCGTGTTGCGAATTTCTCGACTATTTCAGTTGTTGTTTCGTGACTTATGTGCTTCGCAGACATCCTTTTTTGCCTTTTTTCAGTTGTTTTTCGATATTCAAAAATCGAAATAAAAAATAGAAAAGGGTTTTCTATTTTAATGTAAAATGTTATTCAGTTTGTTATTTATTGAATTACAAAATATAATTGAGAGAAACTTGAAAAGTTCATGTCTGAAAAAGACTCAAACACAAACGATGACATCGCGAATGGCCCATACATAAAAAGCGACCCCCAACATCTGTCAACAAAATGGGAGGACAGAATAAACTTCTTATTTGAACATTATGCTGTGAAGGGCGTGGCAATGCTAACATTTTTCTTTTTCCTCAAAACAGCAATAAACGTTCTGATATACCACCTTTTTGAGCCTTTGAGAGGCTTGTTACTAATTTCCGTCTCACTGTTCGTATTTGTCCTTTCGCAGTACTCTTTTTATAAGTCGGTAACAACACCACCTGGCGACGGGTCGGACCCAAATCCTTCGTGTAGTGAAGACGAAAAGGAAAAAGCCAAAGAGCGAAGCATTTATGCTGTCGAAAACAACATGAAATGTGTTGATATGGGATATCCAGTTCGTTATTGTTATCATTGCGAGAAGTTCCGCAAAAGTCGAGCATATCACTGTTCCATCTGCCATCAATGTGTTGACGAAAAAGACCACCACTGTGTTTGGCTGGCGTGTTGTGTTGGAAAGAAAAACTTGAAATTCTTCGTTTTGTTTCTTTTCTACACTGCCCTTGCTTTGTTATGTAACACAGCTCTACTTGCGTGGTCCCTGTATTACGACATCGCTATTTACTTTTTCTTCTTGAGCCACAACCAAATCAACATATTCTTCTTCCTAAGCTTTGGCATTGACCTGACTTTACTCGTGTTTTCCCTCTGTTTTTTGCTGGCCTTAAGTTTGTTCGTTCTGCAATTGCAATCCAACATCTCATTTTTACTCATCTCATAATGCGCTAAAGTTTGATTCAATAAAACTATAATATATAATACAGTAAAAATAACAACTCAGGTGCTCTGCTGTATGGAACGATGGGACAGATAAGTGCAAACGAGACAGGGATGGAGGGTGTTGAAAAAGAGCGGTACGAACAGCTCGAAGCAAACAAGACGAAACTTCCTGAATTTACACCAAAAGGGTGGTTGCGTGTCAAAGAGGTTTTAGGGAGTGGGGTAGAGATGTTTTGGCCAATCGTTCGGGATCCAACGAAGAAGAGTGACTAATTGAAGTTTTTAAAAATCATTGTGGCGCTGTATCACAAAAAGAATTAAAATGCAGGTAAATAAATAGTACAATTTTTTTCGAAGAGCGCAAAGACAGGTGTGAACTTGGAAAGTGAGAGAAGTTCAGGAAAAAAAGATTTGTGTGATGAACAAGAAAAACTCATATAACGAGATGGAAGAGGAAGAGCAGCAAATTGTATATGTGAAAAACCTTGAAACAAAGGAAACCCTTTGTTTTACTATGAGTCTTAACACGCTAGTCACTGCGTTTAAGCCACAAGTTGCGTTGAGGTTTGGTCTTCCATTTGATCGACCGTTTTATTTAGTCCACAGAAATACATTTCTTGAGAGCAACTTGTCCCTTCACAAAAATGACGTTCGACCGAATGAATTGCTTTATATGTATTTCCCGGTTGTTCAACGAAGATCCGACGCATTTAATTTGTTCACGGAAACGTTACACAATACTCTAAGAATACCAAATGAAACGGAAATAGTGTTATATATGACTAACCCTTCAACAGGAGAAACAATTCGAATTCGTTCAACACCTCAAGTCGTACAACAAACCAATCAAACTAATCCAAACGACTCCCAAAATCTAACACAACAAAACACTCAACTGAATGGTCAAAACTCGATTCAACATGATCAACAACAAAATGTTCCAGATATAGAAACGATCCCTAATTTCTCTCCATTCTCGTTCTTCGAAGGATCACTCCCTCTAACTCAACAAACACAACAAATTGGCTCAAATGGATCAACTCAAAACATGAATGAAAACATTGAAGCGATCTCTCAGAATTTAAATACTCAAAACAATCAAAATACAAACAACACACTCCTTCAACAACAACTTAATAGGCAACATGAACAAAGAAATCAACTAATACCGCCAACACAAAATAATAATACCACACGAAGAACTCAACGGCTCCAAAACGGTGTAATGAGAATGCCACTCGGGTTGTTACCACAACGCCAACCAATTACGCAACCACAACGGCAACAACAGGTTATACAACAACACGAAGGATCGTCAACGAGTTCAATTTATACACCAACACAAAATGTTCCACCAAATCAAACTAATCAATTCCCAACAGATTTGTATCTGGAAGAGATCTTCATGAATATCCAACAACTACTTACAAACCAACAACATATCTTCGATACTCAGGAAAGCACACCAACACAACTACCTTTCAATTCTTCGATGAGAACTCAACAACCACGCGTGAGAGATCAACGGGACAACACACAAACATCATCACAACAACTCCCACAACAAGCAGAACAACAACAACCCATCACACAACTTCCTCAACAACTCCCACAACAAAATCCATTACAAAACTGGCTTCGTCCAGGGCAAACAGTCTCTGTACGCATCTTCGAGATGCCAACTGAATTTTTACAACTTCCGCCAGCGCCCCGAAATGTTGTCTCAAATGTTGTCCAACACGTCAACAGTGAGAGACAGGAAGTACACGCGGAACCGCATCAACCTGTGGATGTGGTGTCTCCTGATGTTCGAGAGTGTCGAGAGTTGTTATATGAGATGCTACAGATCTTAGTTGATGATGAAAAACGGGAAGAAGTGATCAAAAGGATAATCCGCTGGATGCAAGACGAGTTTCGAACGCCCGAAGAGATAGTTGGGAATATGATCAATTCGATAGCAAAGTACTTGAAAGAAGTCTTAGAAGACTCGAAGTTTGACAAGAAGGTTGATTTGATGCGGGATGTGTTGAACACGATCTACAACAATTTGTACGACTACTGTACCGAGCACTTTGGGGACGTCGACGCCTTTGCCAATTTCTTCCGCAAGACGATGTACGACATCATTGAGTTAAACAAGACGCATAACATCGAAGAAGTCTTTGATTTGATTCATCGATGCATCAGGCGGATCATAACGGAGGGGCAACCGGCCAACAAGATTGGGGAGGAGAATCCCTCGTCGATTGAACTTGAAGAGCGCTTTTTATTAGGGGTGAGAAGGTGCCATGATACTTATCAGTTGTGATGTGTATAATTGATAATTGTTTAAGGGGTTAAATGTGAAGAGGAAGTACCGACAAAGACACAATGGATTCAATTGAAACTACACGAAATAGGGTTTCACTCGTTCATAGAATTGATCGAAAATCGGGTCGTACTTCTTGAATAAGTCGTTATCTTTTTTATTCTTAAGTGGACAGTCGATGGTTGCGTGGGAAAGTTCGCCACAAATTGCACACTTCACGCCGGAGTCATACGCTTCTTCGACTTCATAGACTTTGTCTTCTCGAAAAGTTCCGTTGTACTTTGCTAAAGCGCGGAGTTGTGTTTGTTTGATCAAGTTAATTGCGTTGGAAGAGCCATAGATCAAATTCATAATCTTGTCGTACGCCATGTCTAAGGACTCTTGTGTGTCGGCAGTGATTAAGACATGGGACTCTTCATTCTCATCGTCACCAGGTAAATTGGACAACTTCCCCATCTTCTTCGGATCTTTTCCGCGGATACAAATACGAGCACCCGTTTGCTTCTCAAGCTCTTTCTGATTATTCCCACGCGGCCCTATGATAAGACCAATAAAGTTGGTGTCGGGTTTGTCTTTGGGGAAAAAGACCTTTCGGTGGCGTTTGCCACTGGGTTTGGCAAGTTCGGCGGGGATCCGAAACTCGGGGTAGATCTCAATTGCTCGATCCACGACGTACAACCGTTCCGTCTTTAATTTCTCGTCACGCCGCATCTCACGGGTTATCACCTGTTGGTTCTGATCGTATTGTTTTGGTGGAGACGGTGAGCGATCCCGACCTGTATCGAGTCCAAGACGATGTGCTCCAATGGCGTATTGTAATTCCTCATATCGAATTCTGACCGCCAACGCGTCCCAATACTTCTCGTCTAAATCGGGAGGGATGTGGGAGGGAATGTTTGGAAGAATGTCTTGAAGTTTTTTATCCCATCGAGAGACACGTTTTGTATGAATAGGTGGTCCTCCCGGGTGTGTGAATCGGTCTTTGTAAGTTGTAGTGTTGTCTTCTACGAGTTCCATTAAACTTCTTTTTTTAGTTTCTTTTTAAAATAAGAATAGAATAATTTATAGTAAATTGAATTACTACAAATTTATTATCATTATTGGAGTAATTGTTGGTACTATAAAATTATAATAAAAAGTATTAAATATATAAAAAAAGGGAAAGAATAAACTATTAATATTTTAATTAAAAAAACAACTAAAGAATTAGTGGTATACACTCTCAAGCTGATTTACAAAGTCATCCATCCTCACAACTCCCTTCTCGTCTATTCCCATATACGAAAAGATATTCGTGACTTCACTGTCAGTCAATTTGTCCCCCATCGTCGTGAGTATTCGACGCAACTCACTTGCACTGAAAAGTCCTTTAGCTTTTTGGTCGATGATCGTTACTGCACTTTTGACCTCCTCTATCTTAAAAGAGTCTTCTTTCAGCTTTTTAAGGCAGACTTGGAACATCTCATAATTGATTCCTCGGAGTTTAGAAATCGTGTTGTACTGCTCCGTTATAACACTCGTCTCATTTACAACTCCTAACACTCTCACTAACATAGTAAACTCGTTCAATGTCAAATACCCGTCACCGTCGCAATCAAATAAGTCAAACGATTTTTGAAGACTTGGCTCTTCCATTGAATTTGTTTGTGTCTTTCTAAAATTTTCAAGTTGTTGTTTGAATAACAATTTAATAACAAATTTAATTAAAATCGACTTTTTTGTTTGAAAAGTTATTATTATTTTTTTAATAAATAGAACTAGATTATACTATATATGATAGATTAGAATATATACTAAAATAATAATAAAAATATAAATTAAATAACAAATCACGAGGAAATTGAATTCATTTTGTTCTTTTAAACAGTTTGGCAAAAAGATATTCAGAAACTATAAATAAATTATAAATAAACTAAAAATAAACTATATATATTTACTGAGTTATTCCACCCTCAAAAAATACCGACAGAAGTTGTTCCATTAATGGTTTAAGTTATCCCAAATTGAAATGAAATTCCCTCGAGAGGAACATAGAAAAAAGAACTCAAAATAGTAAAATCAAATGGCAGATTCTCAAAACCCAAATCCGTTCGATGACGGCTACACAACACCCGAACCACAAGACAAGTCCTTGCCGTGTAGTATTACAATTCTTGCAATACTTTCAACGGCCTTAGGGTTTGTTGGCCCAATCATTATATTCTTTTTGGAGAAGAAGAATCAATACATAAGACTTGTGGCTTGCCACAGTGCCTTATGGCATTTCATTTTAGATCTCTTACTCATTATCATCGCACTCTTCCTCTTCTTCGATCACTGGTTCACCTACACACTTTTCGCCATTTACTTGCTCCTTTTCATTCTTTTCTCTATCTTCCTCATCGTTATGGCCTATTTCAGAGTCGAGTCCGGTGAAGCTTTCCTTATCCCGGGAATATCAATCATCGTTAAATATCTCGAAAACAATTTCTAATTCATTCGACAATGTGATTAGTTTTGAAAATGTTAAAAAGTATTTCTTTCTAATCGCACACTCATCATATATTATTATAATTGTTTTTTA
>NW_004191594.1:74374-77958 GCF_000330505.1 Entamoeba invadens IP1
AAACCCATGTCGAGCATTCTATCAGCTCATCGATAACCCAAAAAGGTGCATCTGTTCATGTTGGTGATTTGTCTTGAAATGAAATCAATGAGTCTTCCAGGGGTAGCGATTAAAACATCAACTCCGTTTCTCAGGTTTTCCCATTTGCATTCTTGATGGGGCTCCTCCAAACACAGAAGCGATTTTAATCCCCGACCCCTTTGTGAATTTGCGCGCTTCGTCTTCTATTTGACTCACCAACTCTCTTGTGGGTGCTAGAATCAAAACAGTGGGTCCCTCTCTTGATTGTGCAAGTGGTTTGTTAAGCAAGTGAACAATTCCTGGAAGAAGATAAGAAATGGTTTTACCCGAACCAGTCTCCGCAACACCAACAACGTCCGTCCCGCCTAAAACAATTGGCCAACCCACAGCCTGAATTGGCGTTGGGTTAGTGAATTTCTGTTCGGCAAAGACATTCTTAACAAAATCTGGGAATTTAACATCGTCAAAAGAAAATATAACCTTTGGGGTTTCGTCTCCTTTTACAGTCACCAAATTATTCTTAAGGTATTCAGCGATATTCGTGTTTGGATTTTGTACAAACGTATCGGAAAAATCCTTTTTGATTGGTGGAAGCACATTCAAGTCGAAGTTGATAGGCTCAAGCTTCTTCTGCGAAATGTTTTCGTACCTGTTAACGACGTTATTTTGTGGGCGGTAATCTCTTCTGTCGTCTCTTCTATCATCGTAACGTGTGTCTCTACGATCGTTGTATCTGTTATCGGAGCGGTGATCGTCTTTATATCTGTCGTCATAACGGTCATCATAACGATCTCTACTTCTCGATCTACGTCTATCGTCGTATTGGTATCTTTCTCTTGAACGTGATCTTTCACGATAACTCATAGTGCTTACTCAGTTTTTAGGTTTAGGTTTCGATCCCATTTTTTTGGAAAATTTGAAAATTTTCCTTTTTTCTCTCATTTTTTTTCACTTATCTGCATTTTTATTCCATTATTTTGTAAATTGATAAGATTTTTTTTTACAAATAATAATCTTTTTTTTGGAAAATTATATTTTTTTTATTCTAAAACCCTATGATTTTTTTTTGTTTAATTATTATATTATATTTAATGGTTTGATATGCTATTATTTATTGTAATTTGTTTTTTTCTTATTCCATTGAAGTCAACTTAAATCCAAATTAAATAATTTTAACTTTTTTTTAAACAATAGAATAATTAACCATAAACTAATACTTAAGATATACTATATGTTGGCTATCTATTTCACAAAATATATTTTTTAATTCACAACTAATAAAAAATAACTACTATATATACATACTATAATAATAAAATATAGTTCTTAGAATTTTACTATATATTAATAGTATAAATTATTAAAAAAATCGATCAATAAACCCTGTTCATTTCTTTCCTGTTTTCTTTGCGACCTTCTTTGTAGCTTTTTTGTCAGCGGTTTTCTTCTGGACTTTAGGCTTAGCTGATCCTGGTTTGTTTTGAGTGAATACCTTTTCGGTATCAGCGAAGGAGACGACCTTAACGCCATGAGCCTTCAACAAAGTGTATCTCTTCAAGATAGCGTTATATCTCTTTTTCTCAGCGCTCATGAGTCTTCTGTGTTCAGCCTTTAATCTCAACATCCTAGCCTTTCTTTGAATTCTTTGTGGGGTGACAAGTCGTTGAATCTTTGGAGCCTTTGATCTGATTTTGCTCTTTCCTTCCTTTGGATGCTTTTTGACGACGTCTCTTCTAATGACAAACTTTCTGACGTCTTCCTCTTTCGACAAATTGAAGAGCTTTCTGATGTTCGAAGCTCTCTTAGGTCCAAATCTGAGTGGGAGGGGGTTATTAGTAACTCCGTCCAATTCGGCGTCTCCCTTCTTAATAAGAACAGTGTTGACTACAGCAATGTCTTGAGCAATGATATCACCTCTGACGGTCTTTCTCTTTCTATCACCTTTTCTAAGTGGTTTGTAGCATCCAGTCGTCCCGTCCAAAAGAAGTCGAACTCTATTGTTCGTCGCAACTCCGGTCATCATAGGGAAGCCATCCTTATCTGACCCTCCTGTGACCTTCAAGATGTATCCCTTGAACTCGTCGCCTAACCCTGAAGCATCAACTTCTTGTCCAATTCTCTTATCCAAGAACCCTCTGAATTGTTTCTCTTCTTCAAAGTCAAATTTCTTGACACGTCCTGTGACCGGGTTTGCAATGTTGATCTTCTTGTCATTGTTCAATTCCTTCACTTCATCTTAGACAAACAAACCTTCATCGAAACGACAACTTTTCAAGGTCTTTTTTTTTAAAGTTCACTAGCAGGGTTCTTTACTAGTCTTTCTAGTTCTTTTCCTACTAACTCTAGTTTCTTCCCCTTTTGCAACTCTTCCTTTGGTTTTAATTACAACTCTTTTATAATAAAATTAACCAGAAGTATATCATTTGTCAACTGAATTAAAGGCTCATTGATTGTCTTCCACTACCTTCACAAGCAACTCCTCAAGCTTCTTGTGATCGATCTCAGTGATCCATATCTGCTCATTCCCTATATGATAATTCCCAAACCAATCAACTACAGTCGCACCTCGACCCATCCCATCTACACAAACACCAGTCTGGACTGTTATAGTCTTCTTGACTATTTCAGGGAACAAATAACACATCAAACAGAGGGGATCGGGGATGTTCCACCCTATATATTCCTTACGATCACAAAACCCCGTCGTTCTGAACCGGTCTTCCGTCAATTGATAGACTTTCCCAATCAATTCGCCGCATTTGTTTGCCTTTCTCACACGATCAAAGACTTTCCAGTCGACGAGATGCTTCAGTGTCAAATCCCACGAGCTAATCGTCGCATTCTTTGCAAGAGAAAACACTAACTTCGCAGCATCAGCATCATACGCACAGTTAAATTCACCCATTGGTACTATATTCCCTCGTCCTGTCTCAGACCCAATCATCATTTGGAAGTGTCCAATTTTGTCCAGTAACTTGGGGTCTAATGTTAGTGCTATTGCAATATTAGTTAACGGGCCTATGGTGATGATGTCTAAGTCTTTCCCATACTTATTCACTATATCAATGATCTCCAGCGCAGCATGCCGAGTACTTCGTGGCTTGACTTGTGCGTCGGCGACTTGTGCATTCCCAAACCCGTCAGCCCCATGTCCCAGCCACCTCTCCATATGAACGTGAAGCAAATTGGTTTGAGCTCCCGCGTAAAACGGAATGTCTGTTCTTCCTACGGTTTCTAAGACTCTCCCGACGTTGTTAACAACATGGTCTAATGTCGTGTTCCCAACAACACAAGTGATCGCAACTAAATCAACCTTCTTTGACATTATAGTGAGGAGAATCGCTGTCGCGTCATCCACTCCGCAATCGGTGTCTATCAACAACTTCCTCATCACTCACTTTTCTAGTTGAATTCTTTTTTATAGTTTGTACTAGTTTATTATAGTACATTGATAATGGAAAAGTTATATACTATTTTGAATAAGAAGAAAACAACAATCAGAATCAAATAGTAATTTGGCTGTATTCTCATCACTCGTTTGGGATCTCTTGTGGAGTCTTCCC
>NW_004191594.1:78058-81475 GCF_000330505.1 Entamoeba invadens IP1
CGGACTCGAGTAAATACTATCTCAATACTCCTGTCAAGGGTTTCTAAGTCGACACTTTCGATATCATTCTCTACCATTCGCGTTTTGATCTTTACCAACGACTCTCCAACAGTTATTTGGTTTCGCAGTATATCATCAACTTCTACTAACTTACGACGTTCATTCATACTCATCGTCCCAATCGTTCCAAGACACGTCCTCACTTCATTCTCTCGACTGCGGACATCCCCATCGTTCTCACAGTACTTCACTACTTCACGGACGGCACCACTGACATCGCCTTGGATGTACTTCACTCGCCAAAGCAGTCTCGGGACATTTCGAGAGATAAATTCCTCGACTCCGCGAAACCCAAGCACACACTCTATTGTATCATCCACTACCATCTGCTGAAACAACTTTTCTCGCACAAATGTCCCACTCTCCATGATATCCTCGACTATCAAATTGGTCGCGTTAGGTATGTCCAGTAACATTCTGATGCAACTCGACACAACTTTGACCAGTTCCTCAACATCCTCTAATGAACCAGAGTTTATAGTTCTTTTATTATTACTTTTACTATTCACATACATTGCCGAGACGGCATGCGTAGCGATGATCGCAGCCTGTTGGTAGCACCCAGCGCCGTACAACATTTTGCTAATCCCAAGTTGCCCACCGTCGCAGAGTACAGCGTGTGAGCAGACTATATCTGCGGCTGTCTGTTTATAAATAGGCTCCGAGTATTCTGTGATCTTATTCAGTGCATTAATCGCTTTGATTCTTTCTTGTGTTGCAAAAGGGAGAATGTCCATTGTTAGAGACCGTGGGAGTGCATACAGAAATTCATCAGCGCCATAACACACTGCCATTCCGACTAAGAACTCTCTTAGTTCTATCAGCGTCGAGTCATTCAAAAAGGTTGGCAGCGTAGTATGCGCAAACTCGACGTATTCATTTGGTATTTGAACTTTTTGAATGAGAGATGGGATTTCCAATACCGCCTCGAATCTTGCTATTGGCTTTAAAAGAACTTGGACTTGAGAATTTGTTTCAAATGTTTTGACCAAATAGTCTGAAACCAACGTTTTGAGTGCTTTGAACTGTTTTTTGAGTTCGAGAGACAAATCGACTGGTCCGAGGAGATTCACACTTAGCATTTTTTGTTGTAAGAAATTGAAGAAGTCGCACGCGTTGAGTGGGAAGTTTGTGGAATGAATGATTTTGGAGAGAAACGCACTTCGGTCGTCATCGATTTCTTTGAAAGCAATCACTTGGAAACACCAAGTGATTGCCAAGTCGCCATACACGTCAACTGTCTCGTCGACTACTGTGCGAAATTGCATTCCAAGTTCAGAGCGCTTCAAATTCATACTAAACCGTTGATATGAATTAGCCACCCGTAGTGTTATAGCGTGGAGTTGTGTGCAGAGATGAATGTCATTGTCGTCGTTCCAGATGTCAAAAATGGTCTCTGTGAAGTGTTGTGTGATTTCCTCTACAGCTTCAACAAATTGGGACTTTTGAGACTCCAAAAGTCCTACAAACACGCGGTCAGTATTATTTGGTGTTGTATACACTTGAACACAGACATCACCTATTTGTGACGAGATACGCGCTTTACCGTCGAAAAGGGGAGGAAGAGTCATATCTATGACTAGTTCGTCGTTCACTTTACGCATTAAAATTCGATGACCACTTTCGAGGGTGACGATAAGTCGTGTATTATACGAAGACACCGCGATGGGTAGAGATCGAGTTTTTCTCCCATCATATAATGTCATTGGAAGACCTACCGTCATTTTTTGACCATTACATACAACCCTCCGTTTGTTGTCCAAATACACGTTATCGGAATTAAAGAGGCAGGAAGTGTAGTGAATGTTTGTTGATAAAGTGTTGTAGTCTTTTACATATGAAACGACAGGACCGTACATCATTTGAGGACGTGAGCTGATGATTTCAATAACCCTCTGAGCCATCACTTAGAGTTGTTTATCTTTTTATGTTCTTTTCTGTTTTTTGTTGGTAGTATTATCTATAATATAATTATTATTGATGGGAATTATAAAAAAAAGTGGATATCATTGTGCAACTAATATTTGAATTAGTTATTTTTGTATGAAAAGATATGAGAAACAAAGAGATAAAAAGTTGTAAAAAAATATAACAGTATAATACTGTATTAGATTGTACTATAGTTTTGTTAATGAGGGTTAATGAATAGTTTAATTATTTTAGTATTGTTTATTTTTATTAATCAATGGTTTTTTTAAATTAAATAAAAATGAATTATATTTAATACTAATTTTTAATAATTAATTGTAAAGTAAATAAAAATAAAAATGGTTTAATTATAAATAATTCAAATAAAATTGTATTATAATGCGTTTTATTATCATCATATTATTATTTGTTATAAAAATAATAGTATGTTATGTATAATTTAATTTTTATTATTTAATATATACTTAAAACTAAGAGACTGTATGTAAAAATTCGGGAATATTTTGATTATCTATTCTAATTATTTAAATAGTTACATAAATAATATAACAAAAATATCCCATTTATTTAGTCTTATTGTGAAAAAAAAAAAGATTCATCACCTCTTCCTGTCGATGATGAAGATTTTTGGACAGCCAGCCTATTCCTATTTTTCGGGTTATAGAGGCTTTTTTCTTCTCAATCAGCTGTTACCAAAAAATTGTTTTGGCAGCAGGTTGATATTATTAAATATATTTAATACTTTTTATATAAATTAACGGGAAAATCTGCATATTATATAAATAACTTTCATTTTATTTATAATAAACATACATTGATTCCCAAAAAGGCATTTTCTCATTACAATAGTTTCGATGATTGATCATATCCAATTAGTTATAGTTAATTTGTTAATTTTTTTAATTTGATTATATCGGTACACGAATAATCCATTTATTTCAACTTTTTTAGCGTCACAGGTAGTACAATTCCCCTAATTTTGAACTCAAAAATCACACCCCCAAAATACAGGTTTTCGATTTTTTTCGTATATGTCACATTGCAAAATAATGTGAACACGTCATTAAAAAACAATAGCTCTAATAATATATAGTTAAACAACCAATGAAAAAGATATTAGTAATAATAATAAACAATAAAACTAATAATATAAATAGTATAATAGTTTTTGTCCTATTTGATAGGTATTACTTGTTTCAGAATGCCGTTTCTCATCAGTAGGCAGCATTATTCTTTCACATGAAACTCTTTTGCCTGCCTTTCTTAAGTTTAAATCGCCCGATATATAAGACTTTTCCCAAGCCAAATAGAAGTAGTCTACCTTATCATTTCGTAATAAACGACAAATAGTCGAGCAAAATTTTTTTTCACAGCTTTTCCCTGAACAGGCAGTCCCTATATATCAAGTCACTCATCTTTCAAACTGTC
>NW_004191594.1:81575-82744 GCF_000330505.1 Entamoeba invadens IP1
GATGAAATTGACCTGTCAAGTCTTAGCAAGAAAGATGACGATGAGGACCTTACACTTCTTCGTCTGGAAGAGATACACTCTCCCCAATAACAAAATCGTGTCTTCGCAAACAATGGCTCCATTGATTGACATCTTGAGAGCCGCCATCGATTCTTTATACCGACAAAAGCACGTCGCTTCGATAAATAGAAGTGTGTTAGAGAAGTTTGGAATGACATCGCAATTACTGTGTCAGTGCGGGTTAGAGTACTTCGCTGATGAAGTCCCAAGTTCACCAATTTGCTACTCACCAGAGTTAAAGTACCAATTCAGATCTTCAATTAGTGCGTTCAGACCTTGCTCCGATAATTCTTATATCGTCTTGTCAGACTCTGGATCACTTGAAGTGAACTCTCTCTACTCACAGTCCAACTGAATGTAAATTAATATGTTATTGCTCCTTTCTTGGTTCTGTTTTCTCAAATATCTTAGTCAAATAAGTCGAGAATAAGTACTCAATTCCCTAAGATTATTGCAGAGTCCTATTTACTGAATAAAAAAGAATTAAAAAAGACTTATTCCTTCTTTGGCAAATTAGCCAAAACTTGGTCAAAGAATCTCAGCTCTTTGTGTCGAGCAAGTTTTAGTGCGGGGACGTCGGTTTCCTTCTCGATGTACAAATCAGAGCAGTGCGACGTTCTGTCAATCAAATTGACTAAATTACCGTCTTGTCCTTCTTGTTGAGTGACTCCAAGTGCGTGCCATGGGTCTGTTCCTCCGTTTGTAAATGCCACATTAGTGACTTTAGGGTTTTTACCTCCGTATCTGACATTGATATGATCGACTGCATTATATAATGTTTGGTTGTCGATGTTGTATATGTCGTGACACATTTTAATACTTCCGTCCAACTTGTTTAACTTCCCAAATTTCACAGAGGACTTCTCACTGACGACTTGGTAATAACCATACGCAATACACGTTTGGAACACCCAAGACCGACCAGCCGCCTCATCATTTCCATCTTTATATAAAGTGGTATCCATCAGTCCTTTATAACTCTCATCCAAAGAAGAGGGGGTACAAGTACTTCCAGCCCATTCGGGGTCCATTCTATTAATAACAAAATTAGGGTATTTGCTATTGACGTCTTCAATAATTTCATTACATATCGAATCAGTGCTTTCATA
>NW_004191594.1:82844-93320 GCF_000330505.1 Entamoeba invadens IP1
TGTACTGGATATACCCCGCCAAAGCTGTTCCAATAGTCTCTGCAAACGTTTGAATGTCATCCTCACCAAAATCGGTACACGTGTTAAACACTTTTTTGAGTTCTTTACGGCCACTTTCTGTGACGGTCATCTGGTCCCACTTCTCAAAAGCAATAGAAAGTAGGTCCGCGGTGTTTGCAGGAAGACCGGCCTGGACGACTTCCAAGTATTGATAGAAATCGACTTGGGCTTCAACAGGGGCACTTGATGCCCAAGCTCCGTCGACTACATTCGGATATTTCTGGCGCATCCAAGCAGCCAAATTTCCACTGTATGACCCACCAATCACAATAACAGGGTGATCGATGAAATTACGAGTTTCTTGAATGTATGTGATGATCTCTATATAATCCATCATAGCTTGTTCCGCGGTGCAATAAATCAATTTGTCCATCTTTAATGAAGGAGTCGAATCTCCATAGAAACGATGCTCGATCGCTAACATTAACCCGTTGGTACGTGCAGCTAAGGTATCGATGATATAGTGATTGTCGAGAGTCTTACTCGACTCGGGACCTTCACCACCTAACATCACAAATAGTGGTGAATGCAAATCTGTCCCATCTAAGTACTTCTCACTCACAAAATACTTCACTTCAAATTCTTCATCATTGTTGGCGTTGAAATGATCCATTGGAACACTGTATGTATGCGTTTCAATCTCACTTGTGTTCGTTTCAACAGAACGTGCTAATTTATTGAGTCGGTGTTGATGTTTTGTGAGACGAGAACTGCTCAACACAACTAAGAAAAACAGCAGAAGCATGAAATTATACAGTTCATCTATTTTCACCCTTTTTCCTCAAAATTACTTGTTTGAAATTTCGAAGTAAGTCCATTTTTTTGTAGAACGTTCGGATTAATTCTTTGTTTTTTTTATTATTTTTTTATTATCTATTAAATTAATATTAATTTAAAATACTAATTAGTAAAGTATTTATTTTGAAATTATTTAATTATTAATCATTATACCAGAACACAATTGTGATTTTTTGGTTTCATTTTATGAAAATGTTTTTTTTTATTCTAATAAAAAAAACTTTGAGTCAATAAAGAAAACTAAAAATTTCCTTTTTTAATAATTATAATAATAAAGGAAGTTATATAATATATTATTAATTTATTTAAATTTAATTAATAATATTTGAACAGTACCCACATTTGTTATAGTTAAATTAACCAAATTAATTATATTAATAATAAAGAATAATAATATTACTATAATATATAGTTATAAAGATACCAACTCAATTAATAAAAAAAACTAAAATTTAATTATTAAAAAAAGAGGCTTTTTACTCTTTCGTCATCGAAAGAGTCGACTGCAATATCACAACATTGAGAGTCGCCTTTTGCTACCGATTGAATTAAAACAGTCATGAAACCCGCTTCTTTTGCTTTTTGAAGAGCCAACTTTGAGTCTTCGAATACGACTGTGTCTTTAATATCAACCCCAAGTCTTTTAGAGGCTTCAATGTAAATATCAGCATATGGCTTACACCTTTTCATTTCAGAGCCAACAATAATAAAATTGGTACAATTGAGTATTCCATGTTTTTCAAGAAACAAATTGATAGTGCCTTTAGTAGACGAAGAAGCGATTGCAAAAGGGATGTTGTGTGAATGAAGTGTTTTTATGAACTCGATGGCACCACTTATAGGTTTTGCGTTGAGTGTTGCCTCCCGTGAGTTATCAACAAAATAATTTGTTAACGTTTCTTGAGTGAATGTGTGAGACAATTGTGGGAATGTACACAAGTAGTTGTGCGCTACACTTTGAACACTCCCAACATATACCTTCTCTTTCTGTTCAGGTGTCAATACTACACCATTCGATTTTTCAAATGCGTCATACATATCAAACCACGCGTGTAATCCATCAACAATAGTTCCATCAAAATCTGCAACTACTGCTTTATAATGTGAGGACATCAAATGTTTTTTTTCTAGTTATGACGTTAATACATAATAATAATTGTATATGTATTATAAATATCTTAGGAATATATATACTCATTGTCTATTAATTTAAATAAAATATTATTTTTCCAACATTTCCATTTTTTCTATTATATGTATTAGTAATAATAATTACAATCTAATACTTTGTTTTGCTTATTTTGATAACTATCAATAATTATAAAATTTCAATTTATAATTATAATATATCGAATATTACTTTACAACTAAACTTTATAAATATTTTTTAATAAATATATAGTTTTTTTATTTCTATTATTTTTCTTAATTAATTTTTGAATTAAAAAAAAATAATTTCAATAAAGAGGCATAATATTTTTAATGTCAATGACGTGGTGATATATAAATAAATATAACTAATTTTGATTAAAAATATACTAATAATTAATAAAAATACTATACTATCAATAATACACTGTAATGATTATATCAACACAATTTTGCATAATTTTAAATAAAATGTTATAAAGGCTGTTATTTTATCACTTTCAATTTGTAATTATTCTGAAGGTTTTTGGTTTTATGTATGTTATTTAGTCAACACGTGTGAACAAATAACAGCTTTAAAAGAACACTACATTTTATTTTAAATTATCGGGACATTTCAACAAAAAAGGCAAATCACTCTTTTCAGTGATGTGGTAACAAGTTCTCCTTTGTCATCTAAGGGTTATATAAACACTAAAACTATTATGTTCATTAGTCTTAAATTATGAACTTTTTAGGTATTGACATCGGCAGCAAACACTCTTTAATTGCTTACACTGTTGCAGACACCTTTCCAGAAATCGTTCCAAACTGCGTCTCAAGTCCAGTGACGCCATCTTGTGTGATCTATCAACCCGTCACCAAGTCAGTTTATATCGGCGAAGACGCCGTTGACAAACAACTGCGATACCCTAAAAACACAACAACCAATTTTACTATGACTCCAACGTTTTCGCAAAACTTGCCTTATTTCTATTATACTTTAATGATTAATAATTTACTGAAAGACGTGAAGAGCTACTTAGACGATAAAACAATGAAAATGAATCCAAAAGACACAGTCGTCACTTTAACAGTCCCTTCTGAAATGCCAGACACTCAGAAGAACTTGTACAAAGACGTTATTCAATCACACTTCGGATTTCAAGACGTTTTAACACTTAACGATATCGAAGCAGCTGCACTCTGTCTTAAGACTATGCATTCCGTTGAAAAGAAGAATGTGCTGATTGTCGATATTGGAGCACATCATACCACAGCAGCTGTCTTTGCTGTTGGAGAGACTATCGAGTGCGTGAACAAAGCATCTGCTGTTGTTGGTGGAAACAACTTCGATGAGAAAATCGTTGAGTATGTCAAGAAGTCGATATTAGAGAAGAACCACATCGACTTAATGGGTCAAGGCTATGAGAAGACTTTAATTCGCGCTCAGCGTGCTGTTGAGAAGTCTCGAATTTTGTTATCAACGATTCCAGAGTCATACATAGAAGTTGATGGAATTAACGACGGTTCTGTCAAAGTGAAAATGTCGAGGGAGCTCTTACAAACCCTAATAGCAGACGATTTGAAAGTCATTGAAAATCTCGTTCAAAAAGTTGTTCGAAACAAAGACTTAAAGATTGAACAAGTTGAGGTGATAGGAGGCACAGGGAGAGCTCCTTATGTTGTCAACATCATTAAACATGTAGTGGGGCAGGAGGTCAAGTTTTTGAATTCGATAGATTCAGCGTGTTCTATTGCCTTAGGTGGGGCTATACATGGTGAAAAAGTGTATAAAAAGAAGGAAGAAGATACCACTATGAAGTTCTTAAAAACAGTGGAGAAGATGAAAGACATTGAGAAGAAAGAAAGCGATACAAACACTTTAACCAAACCAGAGAAAGTCGAGAACAAACAAGACGGTGAGAAGAAAAAAGAAGAACAAGTGACAGAGAAGCCAATGGAGTCAGAAAACAACGCCCCGAGTGTGTTACTCAAAGAAGTTAACGACGCTGAAATTCAGAATGAAGAGATTTTGAAGCAAGTGAAAGACCCTCAACATCAAAAAGTAGAAGAAAAGCAACAAATTTCATCTCAACTGTCACCTGAAGTCATTAAAAACATTTCAGATGAAATGGACAAGGCAACTTCGATTATAGCGGAGCGCGAGAGGAAGATGTGGATATTGAACGACGTCGAGACGAAGATTAATAAATACCGGAACTCAATAGCGACGAAAGAAGGGAATATGCCACAAAGTGAAATCACACAATTAAGTTCGACTATTAACAAATTAGAAGAGTGGTTGGATACAGCAGAGAGTATGGAGAGTGAGCAGTTAGAGAAGGAATATAAAGAGAATATAACACTTCTCGACACCTCAGCGCCGACATTAAAAACGTATTTGGACGCCAAAGAAGCGACGCAAAAACTTGAGAAAGAGAAAGCCGAGAAAATGCGAGCGGAGCGGGTGAGTACTGGGGAGACTGCAAAGAAGCGCCCGGAGCCAAAGACAAACAAAGAGAAGTACGAAGCGTACGAGAAGGCAAAAGAGAAAGGAACAAAAGCGTTTAAAGACACTGATTGGTTGAGTGCCATTCGCATGTATTCTGCTGCTCTTGGGCATTTAGAAGCGATGTTTGACATGACTCCTACAGACACTGAGAATAACAAGAAAGGGAAATTGGCCTTATATTTGAACTTGGCAATTTGTTTCATCAAAGTCAGTAAATTCAACAAAGCACTTGACAACGCGGACTCTGCGTTAAAGATCGATGAGAACAATATCAAAGGCTTATTTAGAAAAGGATTAGCTTTGAATGGGTTAAAGAAGTATGAAGAAGCGCTTGGAGTATTTAAGAAGCTTGAGACGATTGAGAAGTCTGCGTCCACAGAAAGTTGGATCAAAAACATCGAAGCCAAGTTGAAACAACAAGAAGAAGAGGCGAAAAGAGTCGCTCGGAGAATGTTTGGTAATTAATAAAGGAAGTCATCGTATTTTTAATATTGTTTTTTTTGATCCAAAAGAGTAAGAAATGGTCGATAGAGTTATTGAGAACTTAAAAAGTAATTATTAAAGATTATGTGGTTCGAATGCATCGCCTTTGTCTGTATAGGTTATATCATTTACCACGTCATACACTTGTACTTCAACCAACACAAACTGATCTTCTACCCAACACATAATGGGGAGGACTTCCCAACACTCGACTACATCAAAGAACACTCCCACCTCCCTTTCGATTTGAAAGAAGTCAAAATCACGACAGATGATAATAACACCGTTTACCTCTACGCATGCTTACAACAAAACCCAGAGATACACACAACTATTTTGCTGTTCCAGAGTAATGCCGGATCAGTGTTGGACCGCCTCAGATTGGCTGCAAATTACTATAAGCTGTGCGACGTCAATTTTTGTATTGCTGTGTATCGGGGCTTTGACAAAGCAACGGGTATCCCCACAGAACAGTACATGACACAAGACTGTGAACGATACTTTGACGCATTACAAAGTCTTAATATTGATATGAATAAAGTGGTCGTATTAGGACGTTCAATTGGGGTTTCTATGGCATTGAAATTGTTTAACAAGCGCAAGTGTTACGGCTTGATCATCGAAAATGGGTTCACCAGTTTATATGGGATGGCCATCAAATTTTTCCCCTTCTTAAAAAGCCTAAGTTTTGTGGTGAAAGACAAATGGGACAATTTAGAAGAAATCCAAAGAGTGAATGCAGGAAGTAAGATTTTGATGTTTAGCTCTGGAAGTGACGAGATGGTATCGCCAGAAATGATGGGACAACTCTATCTAAAAGCAAAAGAAAATGGAAGGCTTGTCCGATTTGAATCGTTTTCTGAAGGTAATCACATGAATTTACCAGAATACCCAAGATACTTTGTTATTGTAACTAAGTACTTGGAAGACTTGGAAAAGTCTGATGAATGTTTTGACTGTGGAACTTTTGAAAATTGTTTGAACGAGTAAATTTGAAAAATAATTCCATTTTCGTGTTTTGTGTTGATATTTAATTTTAATATTATTAACTCGTTAATTTTCATTAATATATTTGTTAATATTAATAATTCAAAGGTTGTCCCGTTCTTTGGTATTAATAAATGAAATATATTAATAATATTTTTTGTAACTCTTTAAAAAATATGTTTTAATTTTTCTAAATTGTTTGTTGCATATTTTTTGCAAAAACAACAACATAAAAAGACTTTATTTCATTTAAATAAAAAAAATATTTTTTGTTATTAACACTTAAAATAACGCACTTGTTTTAACCTGTTTTTCTGGGATATTAATCCAATTTTTGATGATTATCCTTTTTTTGGCTTGTGTGATGTTATGGACATTAAATAATCTCTAAAAAAAACGGAAATTTATTTAATAAACTCGATATTTCCCGATTTTTAGACCACTTGAATTTTGTTCAATGTTATTTAAGTGCTAAGTTATATTAGATGTTATTTAATAGTTGTCAATTTTTAGTATTTAAATTAAAACACGTGTAAATCATTTACTAATATTATAACTAATATAATAATTAGTTATAATAAAAATGTTTTTTAACTAAATTGTTATCGAATAACAATGATTGTAAATAACACATTACTATATCGGTAAACCGACTTATCATTTATATGAAATAAATAGTGTTTTTCGATTCAATAATATTTTTTCGCCGATAAATTTGTTTTTAAAATTTAACACAAAGAATTAATCGTTCGTTATTAATTTAAAATTGGGTTTTTTTTAACCCCTTTGATAAAAAATAAACTTATGTTGTTTTTTATTGACATAATTTATTAAATAAATTATAATAAAATTTAATAATAATGGTAATGTCGACTTATAACCAAATAACAGTTTTAGCATTTAATACCATCATTATGATATAGAATTCAATTTAACTCTTTTTGTGTATCTTATTCCGATATTTTTTACTAAACAACATTTTTTGTAAAATGATATTACGATTGAATTTTTTATGGTTCTATATTTAAACAATCTTTTTAATACCCTTTAAATCAAAAATCAAAATTGGGACAGAATTTTATTTTTTCCTTTTGAAATGAAATAAATAGTATAATTAAAATATAATTATAGCAAAAAATTAAAAATACGAGTTAATTGTTCAAAACTTAAATAGTTATACACTTATTAACCTCAATTATTCCTTAAAATAATAGTAATTATTAATTTAATAAGATATACAGATAGGGTATTTAATGGGTGCCAAGAAATTAGAGGATTGATTGATGTAAAAATACGGGTTTTGTTTTTTTGTTTTTTATTTGTTTTTTTTTTCTTGATAATAATTGATACGAAAATGGGTGCCAAACTCATTTCATATCTTAAAATAATTCTGGCACCCAATAAGTTTCTGGCACTTTGAAAATACTCGATCTATAAACAAAGTTGCTCTTCCTTAAAATAGAATTTTTAGACCGCCAGTAATTAAACTATAAATATAGTATAAATGTTTCATTAGAAACTAGATATGAAAGTCAATTATATTTAATAAGTTAGTTAGCTAAAAATATCAATGGAGTTTTATGGAAGACTGTTTTTTCGAGGCCAAGATGGTTATTGATCAACTGTTCTTTTGTTTTGTTTCTTAACACCGAACTTTGAAATTAAGTATATGTTGCCCAACGTTCATGAAGCCTTTAAGAAGAGGTTTAAGTCTTACATAAAAGCAATACCAAAGGCTCAAATAACTCCCATAATCAGAGATGGGTATATTAAATATTTCAACTCCAATCCATTTACAATTACAAGTTGTGAACAAAACTTTGGAATGGCTTCTTTCAGTACTTACCCAGTCATCAATGGTATTAAACAAGGTGAACCCAACTGTGACTATTCTGGAATATTACAATTACACAATAGTCAAATAACAGCCATTTGTGATGGGTGTGGATGGGGAAGTGCTTCATGTTTAGCAGCACAAAGTGCTTTGCACGGATTGTGTAAGTGTGTGGAGGACAACATCAGTGGTTGCAAAACATTGAGAGACGTTGCAACTATTCTTGTTCGGGCAGTTGAATGTGCCCATAATAACGTTTGTTTTCTAATAAATGATATTTCTATTTATGTTACATGAAGTACAACAAAAATATCACAACAAAAGGGGGTGTTCTGATTTAGATACAATTTACTAATCTACAGATATTTTCAAATGACAAACAAACAACTGCGACAACTACACTTATTTCATCAATAACATTACAATCTGAAGGGAAATTGTATGCACTTGTGATTTCAATTGGCGACTGCCAATCATTTTTATTCAACACAAAGACTTCAACGACAACACCAGTGAATGACAAATGGAGTCGGAATATTTGTGAAGTGAATGACTGTGGTGGATGGATTGGGTATTCTGCTAAGGGTGTTCCAAATCTAAAAGGATGTTTTTTGAAGCTTTTGGAAGTGAAAGAGGGTGATATTATCCTTTTAATGTCAGATGGCCTCTCAGACAATTTAAACGAGTTTGATCCTCCACATTCTTCAGTATGTGACTTACTCTCTTCGACCCTCAAAGCTTCAACGTCTCTTGGTAATTTCGTTTATCAGATGACACACTTTGTCATCGAAAAAACCAACGAAACTCGAATGTTTCATCAAACCCATACATGTAAGAGGAAAGATACATTAAAAGGTAAATTGGATCATGTCACTTTAATAGCTTCTCGGGTAAAAGCCTGTTATGAAAATACCCATGATATTAACGAAATAATATCCGAAGAAATCAAAACAATATACCCGTCAAAGTCTGATTTTAAACGACCAAACAGTGTCTCATATTCTCATGAAAAAATGGAGGACGTACAACGTACATTTTCGAACCCGTCTTCTTCCGAATTCACACACTTCTATCCTTCACTCTCAGAGTCTTCTGTACTTCCAACACATCTTTGTGTTGGAAGTAATGTCATTTCCATTGAGAAAAAAATGTTTGGCCACTCTGCTGATCCCTCCCCAGACTTCCACAACGTTCACATGACAATTACAGAGTCACCATCACCTCTTCCAAGGAAGAAATTCAGAAATTCCTTCATAAACTTATTCCACTAAAATGACTTAAAAATGTATTTATTGATTTTTCCTTTGTTTTACCATTTTACAGTATCAAATATTAGATTTATTTTTACTATATTTTATATTACAGTCCGTTTTTCTTTCAACTAAAAAAGAAAACCTCAAAGTATGTTTACTAAATCAATAATAGTAAAAATACCATAAAAATAATTATATGAATTGATAAAGAACTTAATATTTTATTTGTCAATGTCTTTACTTGCTGGTGTGCTTATATGCTTGGTGCTTTATATCTTGATAGTCGTCATTTATGCGAAAGGAGTTGGAATGAATTGGCACTATCCAGACCTTCATGGGAAGACTGTATGTATATTAGGTGGTACAGCTGGGATAGGGTTAGAGACAGCGAAAAAGATTAAGTCTTTAGGAGCAAATTTGATAATAGTTGGGCGTAACCCGAGTACTCTTGAGGATGTCACGAATGTTGAAGTGGACTTAAGTGACTTGAAATCCGTTAAAACTGGCGTAGAAAAGTTGGAACATATAGTCGACCATATTGACATATTGATAAACAACGCCGGGTGTGTTGTCTTGGAATATGGCCAGAAGACTAAACAAGGGTACGACATCACTGTTGGTGTTAATTATATCGGAACAGCTTCTTTTGCAATAGGAGTCTCAAGTCTCCTTATGAACGCAAAAGCTCCGCGATTTGTCGTGGTGTCGTCGTTGAACGCGGGAGACTGGCACGAGAAAGAACTTCCATTTGACTGGGAAAAAGCACCTGGGGAGGAAGATCCATATATTGTGAGTAAAACTGCCTGTTCACTCTTTGCTGTTGGATATGCTAAAAAGTATCCAAAAATACAGACAGCACATGTCCACCCTGGGTTTGTGAAAAGTTCATTATGGAGGAATATGACTGGATTTACTAAAGCGTTATATGCAGTCGTATTGTTCTTGGTTGGGAGAAATTGTTGGGAAGGAGCTCAGACATCATTGTACTGCGCATTGGCACCGAAAATAGTGTCAGGAGAATACTATGCGGACTGCTTGAGACAAGAAATTAACGTGCTCTGTCATGATGAAGAGGTCATTGAAAAACTTTGGAAGAAGACGATGGAAGCAATGGAGAAGGTGGATTAAGTTTTTGAAATGGTTTAAACTTGTTATATTATATCTTATTATCTAAATAGAAATAATCTTATTATAATCAATTATTATAACAATATAAATTTTTAATAAATACAGTAGGGAAAATGAACCTTAGCCCAACAAATGTACTTTAGCCCAAAGAAATTCCTATATTTTTCTTTAAAAACACGGGTTTTTACCAAAAAAACAAATATTTGAGAAAAATGACTTATATATAGGTATAGTTTATTATTTTAATATAACAATAGAAATAAATTAGTTTTTCTTTGGGCTAAGGTTAA
>NW_004191594.1:93420-95560 GCF_000330505.1 Entamoeba invadens IP1
CTGTAGATTCAAATAATTAATTACAGTTTATTTATATGAGAAAATAATCTTTGTGTTTCTTTGTTTGTTTCTTTATACAGATGTAAGACATAAGTTCGGACGAGTATCAAGGTTTCGACTTACTATTTAAATACCATTTGGATAGTAATAAACAAGTTTTTTTTAATTATTTTAAAAAATTGGTCCAAATATCACTTTTTATATTCAGTTTTTACAATGGTATAGAAATTATTAATTATTAGTAAAAACCATGGTAATGGTTTAAACCTTAGTACCATGTCTGTGTTAATTATTCGATTTGAATGACAAAAAGGATTATATGGAATATTCGATAGCATTTAAAAATTCGATGTGTTTTATATAACATAGAAAACACTAAAAAGTTTTGAAGCTTTTTTTTATGGAGTGGTTTGTCTTCCTTTTTTGTCATAAAAATTTAAAAAAGTTTTTTATTAATGAAAAGAACTAAAAAATTCCAAAAGAAGTGAGTCTTTTTCCAAAAATATTTTGAGGTTAGCAAATTTGATATTAAAATTTTTTTTTTCTGAATCAACATACAAATTAAAGTAAAATATTACATAACAAATATAATAAGTATAATATTAATAATTAATAACATACTATAATAATTATTAGAATATACCATATAAATGTTATTAATATACCATTTGACATATCACAATTAAAACTATTATAGTCAATGATGTTGATAATTATAATTTTTATTATAGCAAGAATATTTATCAATATAAAAATAAAGTAATAATTCAAATTTTTTCTCTAATAAAACTTGTGTTGTTGCTATTTTGATACTGATAATGTTTTAAACATTATTGAAATTTCCAATCTATAAATTATGATAATTATAACTACACTTATTAATTATTATTAAATATTGAAAAAGAACAAATATTTTTTATATAAATAAACAAATTATTAATTATCATTATTTCATTTTAAATTTATCTTCTCCAATAAAGACCAACAGAAAATAGTCGTACAGCAAGAAAATTGTCGCACACTTGTGTTTTTAGTATCAAACAAACCAAAAAATCGGGTATATTTTTTCACATTTAAAATTTGACTAAACAATCAGGAAAAAAATCGGGTTTTGAAAAAATAAAAACCCGACTTTATACAGAAAAAAACCTTAAAACAATGTGTACGACTATTTTCTGATGTACGACAGTTTTCTGGTGCTCTTTAAGTCATTTATTGAGAAAAAATTAATAACAGCCAATATTTTACAATAAAGATTCGGGAAAAATAATACCGAATTATTGATTATAAACTATGATATATGGTTTATTTTATTTAATTGTATAGTAAATGAAATAAACATTTTAAAAACTAGAACAATATTTAAAAATAAATTTAAATTACAAAAATACTTTTCAACCAGAACATAAAATAGTAAAGACAAATATTGATAGTTTTGACATAATGGAATAATTTCAATGATTCACTTTTTTAAAACTAATAAATTATAACAAAATTAGTATAAATATAATATAAATAAAAAGAGTAATAAAAAAGTACATATCAATATTGAAATGCCATTTTAACTCAAACAAAAAGACGAGAAAAAAATGTATAGAACCATTGAATATAATAAAACTAAAAACGTCAAATTCAGAACAATACAAATGGCACGAGAAATCTTTATTGACGAGTTTACTGAACTTACTCGCTGCTCCAAAAAGAACACATTAACAACAAAGCAATGTGTTGCATTGACCCTCAAACACTTTCCACATGCCAATGTATCAAAAGAGTCCCTTGATATAGTATGGACTATGATGGGGAAGAACACCGACATCACACGACAAATGTACACAAAATTTTCTCAACATTTAGACAATTTAAGTTTCAAGACGGGAAAGTTAGAAGCTCAGGAGATTTTTACAGCCGCCTTCTTTACGTTGGATGTACTTTCCGTCTATTATTTGACTTCAAAAGAACTTTCAGAATGTTTTAAAACGATGGGAGACAAAAGGAATGGGAAAAGCATTTCAAAGTACATTTTGGAATACGACAAGAATGGGGATGGCGTGTTACAAATAGGCGAGTTCTTGGACGTGATGGACACCCTCTACAAAATCAGTGCAATTCCAACAGAAGACTTTCTACGAAAAATGAG
>NW_004191594.1:95660-99408 GCF_000330505.1 Entamoeba invadens IP1
CACTTCCTACGAAAAATTGAGTTTGTCGACTACGGGCTGTGCTTTGAGAAATTGCCACGAAAGAAGGAGAAGATCTTACAAGAGGACTTTATTGATTCGTATCTCCGCTTAGTCTCAATCAAAGAAAGGAAGATCCTTGAAAGACAATTTGAAGTGCTTGTACACTTGTCTTGTAGTGACAAGAAGATGATGAGTCGAAGCGAATTTGTTTGGACGCAGCAGCAGCTCAAATACGTCACCGACAAAGTTGGGACAATGACCAACGAAGTTTTGATGACGTGTAGTTTCAGAGTCTTAGATAGCAATTACACTGCTTCAATAGATAAAACCGACTTAGCGAAGTTCCTTAAAGTCTCTGGGATGGAAAGTAAGAAGAGTGTCGTGTTAAAATACATAGAAGAGTTAGACGAGAATGGGGACGGGGTATTACAGTTAGACGAGATCTTATCCATTCTTAAAATATTTGTGAAGAATCGCGTCTACGACACAGACAAGTACATTCAAAATTTGAATGCAAAGACTCGCAGTGATTTAGTTGATTGTAAAAATGTCGAGAAAGTCAAAATCCCCTCTAAAAACGTTCAAATTGGTAAGACGCGGAATTCGGTATTACGAGTTGAGAAAGATATCACCTACGATAATTACATCAACACATTGAAGACGATGTTTTTGGACAAATTCAGTGGGATAGAAAGTGTTTCCAAGTTCTTGTTTTACGTTGGCGATGTCAACCAAAAGGGGGTGATCACTAAAGAACGATATGCTCTTATTGTGTCGTTCTTTAAAGACAACAATTGTGTTGTACCAACGTCACATGCGCTCTATAAAGTATCATTCCAATTGGTTGCTCTCCATAATCCACAGGGAATAGATGTGAAAGAACTGATGAAATTGTGTTCAAAATTAGAAGTGCCGTTTTCTTCGGAAGAAGAAGCGTTGAATCGTCTCGTGGAGTACGACGCAAATAGAAATGGACTTGTTGAGCTCGACGAGTTCATATTAATGATGTTTGAAGACGACGAGCCGAAGCTTGACGATTCCGAGGAGGTCCGACATGACAAAGAGATCCGCAAATATGTTAAATCGTTTAGGAAGAGTGATATGGATCGTGATGGGCATATAGATGAGCCCAGTGTCTTAGACATGTTTTTCAAGAAGTGGGGGACCATGAGTGTAAATAATCAAAATGGGATTCATATAGCTTTTCTCCTCTATGGTAAGACTGGACTGATTGACGAAAATGGATTTGTACAACTTCTTAAGACGATCAACAGATGTACAACTTTAAGAACAAATCAAATTGATATGAACAAATTGGTGTTAGAAGTGTTCACTGTCTTTGATGCGAATCAGAGTGGTATCGACATGATGTCCTTCTTTGAGTTTTTAAAGAAGTTCAATGTGAATCTGACGGAAGTCGAAACGAGAAAAGTTTTCAAGGAATATAGCGTTAATGAAGTGCTTACTGCTGAAAGCTTTGCAAACGCTTTCAATAAAGTTGTTGTAGTATGAGAGATTCAAATAATTTTTTCATAGTGTTAATGATTCTTCTTCAATAATGTATGTTCTATTAAATAGATATAGAATTTTTAATTTAAATATCTAATAAACATGTAAATTATGAAATACACCTTCGTCACTCCTCTTTCATCTGCTTTTCTTGTTCTTGTACTCTTAACAACTTTCCTCTTGATCGTTTACCTCTTCCAAATGTCAAAGAAACGTTGATGGCTTCAATTGAATCTAATTTTTTATGAAACGCATTTTCTATTTTACGCGGTTTCTTCTCAACGTCAGTTTTCTTTGTCGCGAATTTGTCAAAGTCCTTTTTAGATGATACAAATTTGACGTCATTTGCACTCTCTGATTTGCCTGCATATACGTCGTCCAATTTTAAGTAATCTAAGTTCTGTTTCCAACCAATTCCTCGTGTGTCCGAAATTGTTTTTAACGTGGTCGACGTCTCACCGTCTTCGTTCTTGCCAAGACCTTTCCCCCGCTTCCACCCAGTCGACTCAAGCTGAGAGACAAACATCGCAAAGCGTGGGTCATCCAAGTCCATCGACTGTTGAAAATGTAGGGTTTGGTTTTAAGTGTATGAAGTCAAAACTCAAGTTTTTTATTTATAGAAATAATATAGTAATTATTAATTATTAATTAATATATAATATTTTTTTGCTATCTTTTAATTAATTAATTATCATTTACAATATAATTAAAAAAAAAGTATTATTTATTTAAAAAACTATAGTTGTATAGTAATAGTATAGTAATATGGTCACATAAACAAAAAATAAAACACAGTTGAATCTAAAATTCACATTTTAGAACAAGGAGAGTAGAAGAATAACAACACAGCTGACAAAGAATGATGAAACTCCATTTTCCGTTTCATATTCTTCGTTTTGAGAATTTTTGGTGTCGAGTCGGAGTTGATCAATTAGAAAGTCGTATTCTTGTTCTTCGTTTCCAGTTCTTGTAAAAATGATTGTCGAGACACCGCCATCTAGATTGAAGTTGTCCAATTTAATTGTCATTTTCTGGCTGTTGTTTTTCTTGATCTTGACGGTGTACCCCTCATTACTGTTGAGTAAGTTTTGGTTGTATAAATCATCGAAAGTCTGGTTAAAAACTTTCACATTGAGTGGGAGATATTTCACATCACCACTATCGTCAAATCTGACCATGAACCTAATAGATTTATAGTACTTGTCTTTGTCTTCTATTTTAGTGCTGATTGTCCCATTTCGTGTAAAGACAAGCATATTGCCTGGTTTCATTGTCGCAGCAACCCAATTAGAGCGTTTTGTGTAGACGCAGGTGATGTTTAAGTTGTCTGGATTCACCACCCCAAATTCTTCATAAAACGACCCATCGTCGTACAACATAAGGTCTTCGGCTTGTACACAAGCAAAGAGTACAAAGAGAAGTGTTTTCATTTTTTGATTGTATTTCCTTTATTTTTTAACGCTTAAATACCATCCTATTCTCAATTTTTTGGATCACGTTTGTCATTATCTCAATCTAATCTTGTTCCAATTTATTAAAATTCTTTTATTCATTTACAAATCATATTATAATAGTAAATTTATATAAATTCGAACCCAACCGATATAATAGTAAAATAATAACAATTAAATAGTAAACTCGTTCTAGTAAAATGATAGTTTTGACAATTTTTTTGTCTTACCTGTTGCAACGATGTCCTTTAAATCCATATAATTAACTTTATTATTGTTCTTCAAGTATTTTTTGTAGTCTGAAAAGTCAGTATGAAACTCTTTTTCACGACTTTTTACAATTACAACATTCCGACTTATCATCTCTGCTTCTCCTTCATCCAAACATTCATTATTTTTAATAGACTCAGAAGACCCCATTGAACAATTTTACAAGATCAAATGCTTTTATAGGGATTGTTGGATGTCATTTAACAACTCTGAACTAGAGTAAAGACCTTAGGTGATTATTCTAGTTTTCAAATAAAAAATTAGAAAATAATAATAAATTTATTATAATATTATGGTTTGTATACTTTATTGAATGTATTATTTTTTTATTTAAAAAATACACTTTTCTGTTGAAAAGTATTCTCTTTTTGTTTTTTAATTTGCAGAAGTTAATCTAATTTTTCGGGATTTTAAAATTAAAATAAAATTAATAATGGTTTTGTAGTAACAAAATTGGCATTTTGTATGCGTCATTTGAATTTTGTTTACCATTTTATTCAAAAAAAATTAAAAACAAA
>NW_004191594.1:99508-107757 GCF_000330505.1 Entamoeba invadens IP1
TAGTGCCACAGCAGAAGCTAGAGATAAAAAGCAAAAAGAGCCATCGGAATAGTAATAAACGAAAAGTAATTGAATTGTATCTGATTGGTTACTTTTATTTCTGTTCTTTAGCTAACACAAGTCAAAATGGTGTTGCCACGTATACACAAAATAGATGAAAACAATTTATTAAAACGATAAATAGCTGTTTTTGTCTTGGTGGTAATGCTGTAAATGGCAAAAAGATATAAAAAACAGTTAAATAAGCGAATAGTAAATTAATAGTAAACTGATGATATTTTGGTAGTACAGTGCAACCATGAATAGAATGATTTGCAATCGCCTTACTAAGCAAAAACTCAGTGGTTACGCTGAAATAGAACAGTTGGTCTGACTCGGAGAACTGGAGTATACTCATTTGATCCATGGACTCGTCATACAAAAGCGCGCGGAATTACCAAGTGTGTGAACAGTGTTTTATGCTGCTCCTGTTGAACAAATACGCCGAAATCGAGTTCATGCGAAAGAAGAAGAAGTCGACACAAGCACTCCCTTTTCTTCAAGTTAAAACCATTTTTTTTTCACAATACGACTCAATCGACTTTGTCAACTTAATCGAAACAAAGTGTAAGGGGATGATGGAATCGGAAATTAAAGGCGGACTCGCACAACACACAGCACAACGGAGGTATAACTGCAATTTACTCACAGAGTCACTCCACCTCTTGATGGATATTTTGGAGGAATTTGGTTTTTATTTCAGTAACACACTCTCATCGGGGAAAAACGGTACAATTAAGGCAGAAAAAATAGGGAAGATCGGTATAAAGGACGCAGTGTTTTACGAGGACGTCATTCGCGAAAAAGGGCAAATATTAAATAAACTTGTATGCTCAAAACTCGAGTTTGCCGAGACGTGCCACTTCGTGGTGTGCTCCAGTGAGCTCCAGAGCATCTTTTCTTGCCCAAATTTGTAAATTACTTTCGATTGTTCATCATGTTTAGCAACAAAAATTGGTTTGAAATCGCCAACATTTGTGGTTGTTTCTTTAGTTGCCCAAGTTTGTTCACCTAAATGTTTTGTCTTGGGTTTTTGCTGTTAATCATTGTTTCCTTTTTTTTTTCCACGTTTGAGTGTGTTTAGGTAATAATTAAATTTTTGTATAATAATTTTAAAGGAATAATTTAATAATTTAATAATTAATTTACTTCGCAAAAGTTAGGTGAACACACTTGCATATTTTTTTCTTAATTTCACATATTTTGGAAAACACCAACACTTTGAAAATATAAAAACACAGAAAGAGGGAAAGATGAGTCTCACATCAGACCAACGGATTTCCTATGACGAGTTTATTCATTACATCCGCAACAAGGAGGACATCCACACTCTTTCCGTTTTATATCTTTCACCAGAAGTCTCTTCCATTATCAACTCATCGAAACTCTCTTTTTCAAACCCCAACACCGCAATTATCAAACTTTCTCCGGCACTCCAGAAGTTATTTTCACTTCCTCAAGGTGACGTTACTCACCCACTCTTCAAAGAGGTTGACAATGTAACAGTTTTCCGTGATGAAGACGACTCGGTACAGTCGGTTTTGGCCGACAGCCCGTCTCCGTCCGTTTTTTCCCAATTTTTCCCCGCCTTGTATGCGCTCCCGTTCCCAAAATGCCCAATCTCTGTTGTCACCTTGTCGTTGTGGATTTGCACAAAAATTGAAAAAATGCTGACGTCATTGCACAAATCTTCAACAAATATTCCCCTTCCTCGAACCCTCAGTGAGACTCTTCGTGTTATGCAATCACAGAACTATCTGTCGAGGAACTTACTTTCGTTTTGTACACTCATCATCGGGCCTCCAATTTCTCTCAATCTCAGAAATTTGCTCTGGCATGGGTTTTTAGAGGAAAGTGATATTTTTCCGTCCTTTGGCCTTCTTGTTGTTTTATATCAGTCGCTTGAAAAAGAGTGCCAAGTCACTCTTGATTTCAAAAAATTCTCTCCTCAAATGGACGAATTTTTCAACGCAAATTTTAAAATCCCTTTTGATGTATTGAAAGGAAATATTGAGGAATGCCCATTACTTGATACGGTCAGAAAGAGAGAAATCATCAATTCATTTACTGGCGAGATTGAAATTAATGGAACGAGCGGACAGTTAAGCGGAATTTTTAGACTTGTTGTCGAGTTGGAAAACTTGCTCCGAGTCGCCTTTATCGCGGTGAACGATGTCGAAACGATGTATGGACAGGCTAACTACTCAAAGTACTACACAACAATGGACGTGCTACTACAAGAATTTGTAGTGAGTAATTCAGGAGGGCTTATCGTCAATAGGCCGTCGACTATCAACGAAATAAAGGCGTCGAAGTACAAGAATTCTGCGAAGTTCAGTGATATCGAAACGCAAAAAATATTGTCAGAGGAAAAAATAACCAAAAAGAAAAACGTTCTTATCGAGGTGCTGAGTGAAAAAATTGTTGGGATACTCAATGATGTATTTTTGTACGAAGGAGGAATCAAACTCAGAGACTGCCTTTCCCATGGAGAGTATACAATTGAGGAACTTCCCAAAAATGTAGTGGACGTTTTAGGATTCCTATATTTTGTTGTAATCGAAAAAATGGATAACTGGTTTTATGGGAAGGTCAAAACATGTGAAAGATGCGAAGAAGTTGTGAATAATGTTTTTGCAAGAGGCGTCATGTTCCACCCACTTTCATATTTTATTAGAATGAAAAATGTGTTTTTGGAAAAAATCGAAAAAACAAAAACGTATTTGGAAAATTTCGGTTTGAATGACGAGAAGTTTGAAGATTACAAATCTTACAAACCAAAAAGACTGCTTTCGCTCAACGTCAAAGTCGAATGTGACAATTTGTGTACTGCTCTTGAAAGAATAGAAAAAAGAAATGACATTTTTGGCTCTCCATTATTTTTGTCGAATGTTTGTTTTAACTTATCTTCACAACACTTACAATAAACGTTTAATGAATAGATAAAACAAGCATCTCTTCTTGTAGAAGAGTTGGAAAAAATAGTTACTTTTCTGGAGGAAACGCACAAATGTTTGACGACTTCTGTGCTCAATGGAACAATCAAAAGACGCCAAGAAAACGCGCTTTTCAAATTTCTTTGTTGTCGACAAGAAATTTTCGATATTCTCTCTTACTTTTTAACTCTTTCTGAACTCGTTACAAAACGAATTTCCGACAAAAAGGTGTCACAAATACTCAAACCAATTCTAGTCTCTTCGACAAAACTTCGTTCTCTCTTCGACAAGTTTGCCTTTGAAAATTATCCCGATGTTGTCGACCCACTCATGGTCACACTTTCTGCTTTTCTCACGTCGTAACACAATTGATTACACAGATTAAGAACTATTACTTTAATAAACCAAACTATCACATATTTTTATTTTTACAAAATAGATACCATGTTCTGTAAACTATATTTTTAAAAAAGAGTTTTATTAATAGTTATAAAAAGCAAATTTAATCATTCTACTTTTAACTTAAAAAACACATTTTCTCAGTGATCCATGTGTTATTCACTCAGGCACACCATCGCAATACTTTGCACCAACCAAACATGAATCGAAGGATTCAATTTATTACTTACATTTTTTTTTCTTTCTACTTATAAAACCCTAAATTGCAGCTCGAGGCAAGCAATCAGGTATTCGAAAACATGAGGAATTTATTTCCGTTCGTCTTCGATGTCGCTTTGGGTTCTTATTTTTTCAAGGGCTTCTGACAAGAGCCCCAAGTCGAAGTCCCTATCTGTGACTGCCCGAAAGAGTAAGTTATTATTCAAGACGTAGTCGAGGACTATTCCAGTGATCCTTGAACACTCTCTCTCGTCATTTGTTAGTTGTTCTGCCATTGGGTAAAAAATTTCGCCGATTTCGTTTTGAAACGGCGGGTTGATTTTGATCCATACGAAGAGCAAAAAGAGGGAAACTCTGTGGAGGACTTTATCGTCGATTTTGTCCAAAAAACAGAGTGGGAATTGCTCGAGTAAAATTGAGACTAAAATGCTCTCTTGTATCGAGTCGTTTTCTCTATAGAACCACATTATCTCATCAAAACAGGAGGTAACCCGTTTTGTGATTTTCTCATAGTCGCAGTGAACGTTTCCACGAGCGTCTGCGACGCGAATGATATCTCGAAGTGTACGCACCTCGCTATGTCGTTTTAAATAGTTTAATCTCCCCAGTGAAACACAATACCCAATACGTTCTAAGACACTTGCACTATTTGAAACACCACAACTGATAATTGTTTCTTTAATCCACTCAAAAACAGGCTCGCGCTTTGCAAGAATCCCACACTTCCTTTTTTTGATTTGGTCGTTGACGTTCCAAGCAAAGACTGCTACCTCAACTAAATAGTAAATTTCTTCAGTGTGGCGAAGCGCGGAAAGAACCGTTGGGGAAAAGAACTCGGTCAAACTGGCGTGGACAAATTCGGCCTTCCGCTCGTTGAAGGTCTCCTCCCGGATGAAGGAAAGAAGGTCCGAAGCACTCTCCGGTTGAGCCATTTTCTATTTCCAGTTTACCATTTTTGAGATGAGCGTCGAAGTTAAGTCATCCGAATGATGAGAGTTCTAATATTGAATATTGTTCACTATGTGATGTAGATAACTTTTCATAAGGTTGATAAGATATTGGAATGACGTGATGTAGAGGTATGAACATTTTAATGTGGTATTATTCCAGTCAACAATAGTCATTTTTTGAAAGAAATCTTTTCTTTAAAATTTTTTAATAAATTTGTTTGTAATTTTCTGGTTTTCATCAAAAACTTCTGAAAATTAATTATTATTGGCATTTTCGATTCAAAAGACTAAAAACACAAAACTATACTATAGTTTTTTTAATTATTTTAAATATTAGTAAAAATGTTAGATTAATTCAAAAAATGGTTTATTTTTGGAGTTAAATGATCTTTAAATATATTTACAAGTATTATAAAGTATAATACAAATAATTCTTTTTTTATAAAATTTACTATTTGTATAATTTACTATTAAATATTAAATACATACTAAAGAAATTAAATAATTGTTGAATAAAAATATTTTTTATTATGTTCTTCTTTTTCAAAAAAAATATTTTTTTATAGTTCATAATTATAAAAAGAACTATAAATCCAAAAAGTGGCATGACACTCCTCATTCTCCTTCTTTTGTTGTCACTTACCACAAGTAAATTTCTTCGAGAGTGTGCGTACATAGACTCTGAATGTAAAGTAATGGTTGGTTGTGAATACTTTGAGATAGGGAGTTGTTTGGTTCGTACTGAAGTCGTGAAGAAGTCGAACATCACAAACTTTATTTCTTTCAAATACACTGTAGATGAGAAGACAATTCGTACGGATATGTACAATGGCGTCTCCGACTGTTCAGTTGCTGACAAGAAGTACCACATGAGTGACTTGACTCCGCTTTCCTTGGGGAAGTGTGTTGATTCAAAACAGCAAGGCTTCAAAGAGATAATGGATGTGATTGAAAGTCTGGAAACTGATGATAAAAAACCGATTGCGTATTTTACAAATTCGTCTCTTGGATTAGAAGAGAAAGGCGAGTGTAAAGGAGTTTCTGTGATTGAAGGGATGTATAGGGGGTGTACTGTCTTCCCAGACAACACATCTGCAATGTACAGAATTCATAACGGCGATCTTTTGTGTGAATCTTTCAGTGATGATAGATGCATGAAATTTAAAGACATTATTCTTAAGCAAAAGTGCGAGACATGTTTCACTGAGAAATTACAGGACGACACTTTCCAGTATAGAAATTTGCATTGTGGACTCAATTTTCTCAAGAAAGACCAGAAAAAGGTCGAACTTTGATACAATTGCGTCTTTATGTCTTTTTTGATTTTTGAGTACTTTTAGTGTTAAAATAGATATTATAATAATAATTTTGTTCTCTATTAACACATCCACATACAAATTATTTGAAGCTTTATCGACGTACTGAGCAATTATTATATTGTGGAACTGCTTGTGTTTTTAGTTAACAAATTCTATAATGTTGACATGTTTAATTATATAATATAAAATTTGTTTTATTAAAGACAGTTTTTGTTTTCAGTGTTCATGTTGTTGAATACAAATGTATATAAATGAATATTATTGATATTAAACGTTAAAGTGCTAAACTTTGTATTTGAAGTAAATACAAATACAATTGAAAACAAAAGAAAAAAATTCTTATTATTTGACTTCAACCACTTTGTTGGTTTTTAACAAATAAGTTTCATAAATGAAAAAACCACCAAACAGAATCAGTGATCAGCGAATTAAATCGTGAGAGTGATTGAAAATTTTGAGAAGTCAAAGGAACTGGGATACATAATATTGATGCTCCCAATAGTGTTGTTTTTAGTTGTAATTGTAGTCCGATCAGAAGACTTTTTTCATCCATACCTTCACAGTGGAGTGATGTTATCTCGAATGAAAATGATCAGATACGAGACTAAAAAAAGAGAGAGGAAGTTGTTGAAGATAGAGAAACAAGAGAGAAAGCTTCAAAATGCATTGGAAGTGTTGTACAATGATTTGAAGATTGCTGTTGACAAGAGGGATAGACTATTTGTTGAGTCCCAAGTGGTTAAGTTACAACAAGCCATAACCAAACTTCGAATGGAGAAGAGGAAGCAACTTCGCTTATTAAGAAGAGTAACAGATAAAATAGCTTCACCAGACAGAGATAGAATCGTGAGAAGTACAGGAGTAGATTACAGAGTTGGTGTTGAACGTACCAGCCATTTAGAAAGAGATTTTGAATATAATCAAAAGGTACTTCATAGATACATTAAGAAGTATGCACATAAATATGCAACAATGGCTGCTGAAATAGCAACAGCAAGAATGAGAGAAAGGTACAGGTCTCGAAAATTAATTAAAAAATTCCACAACAGAAGATCAAGAAGAGCCCGTGCAACTCGAAGAATATATAACAAAGTATATAAAAAGGTAGTAGACATGATAGAAGATGCAACAGCAGAAGGTGTTGAAACTGAAAAAATCCCAATGGCGTGCCATGACGCAATTGAACACTTTGCTCGAAAACTCAGAAAGAACTATGTGATTTTGGTTGTTGGTACAAAGAATGCAAAGAAGGTCAGTTCAGAGTTGAACAAACACATTTTACTCAAAGCCCTTCATAAAGTCAAAAAGCATGTGAAAAAGCATTTGGGAAAAATTAAAAAGGTATTCACCAAGCCACACAAAGCAATTCAAAAACAAACCGAAATTAATGCAGCAGAAAAACAGAATCAGAAGTCTTTACAGTCCATTGGCGTTCATCATGACCATTAATCAATTTTATTTGCTCTGTGTATAGTTCAATTTATAATATTTTAATTATATGTTATTAGTAGTGGATGTCCACTTCCAAATTATTTTTTTGTTAATATTAAACTATAAATAAACTACTCACTAAACCAATAACATTTTATTAATAATTAACTTCTTAATATAGAATTACAAATAATTGAACATAAAGTTCAATAAACGGGTTTTGTACCTTTTGCATTTCAAAAAAAGAAGAATTTTTTCCATTTTTAAACACCGATTTAAATGAAAAAAGAAATAGCACAAAGGAAGGGTTATTACGATGTGACAAATATCCATGTTGATTACAACGAGAAAATAAGATGCAACACTTCAAATCGATTGAATGTCTTCCAAAAAGATGGACTAATAAATCGGGAAGGAACTCCAAATATATTATTTACAAGGCGAGTTGAGTCATAAATAACTAAAAGGTATAAAACGCAGTGCTGTTATGATTTGTGAACCAATTTGGTTCAATAAAACTCGAAATAAAATAATGGACGCGATTAACAAGAGAGTCATTTTAGACAAGCTTTTAAAGATAGCAGACTACTCACAAGAGAATCCTTTCTGGCAAACGTCGTCTCAGATGACTTTAGGTGTAGCGGAGAATATAGTGATCCAACAGGCGTACAGCCGACCCGAAAATGAGTTTGTTTGAATCAAAGTTGCAGCACTAATTTTAGAGTATTATTTTTGAAACAATATGAAAACAAATGAATAACGTGCAGCATGTATTTTGTTCGTTCTCAAGTAGTTGTACCATACGGCGCAACACGATTTGTTGAATTAGTTAACAAGCGTTACATGAACTTGTACAACCCATTCATTGTGAAGTACAATTACATCAAGGATAAGAAAGGGGTGGATTTATTTGAGAGTGAAATGAACTTGTTTGGCTTTAACAAATGCGCGATATG
>NW_004191594.1:107857-116191 GCF_000330505.1 Entamoeba invadens IP1
TGCGCGATATGTTCCCGAATGATATACGAAGAGGTTGGAGAAAAGAAAGTATTTATAGATTACAGTGTGGCAACAGAAAGTTCTCAAGTGATCCCGTTTCGCGACAACGGGTTTCTCGTGTACTCCGCCATAGTGGAGCCTCTCAATGAAAATTCTTTCTTATTAAAATACATAGTAAATGTCGTGACAGTGCCTTGGTATCATGGGAATGATTCCTCCGTAGCAATGGACAGACACTTAATGTTGATGGCTCGAATGATTCAAGCCGTCATTGATTTGAAAAGTATACATGTCGAGGACATCCCACCATCTATAGCGCTTGAACGTAATGGGTATGAGGCTGTGTTACCTTACAGAACGTTAGCTGGCACATTAGTATATGACACCGTCCCACTTCGTGTGTCTCTAGTGATGCGTTCCAAAAGTGAATCTACATATGTTGTACATGGATCGTTCACAAGAGATGACACAAGTGCGTTTACACGGGAGGAGTTGTTAGGGATAGTTTTTGGTGAACGATGTAAAATAGTTGAATCTCTTGAGGATGGGAGTATAGTAGTTCACAAAGAGGGGTACAAGACTATATCTTCCGACCATTTAAAAGTGTCTTCGTGGATGTACGCGCCCGTCTGTGCACTCTTTCACTTCAGTTCAATTCACAGCCCAACGTGTCGGTTTGCCCATTCACTCGAGTCGGAGAACAACAGAGTCTTCTTCTTCCGTCGTGCTTTTGTGTTTTTTAGCTCAGAAGGCAAAGGCATTAGTGTGCAATATTCATATGACATTGTAGTGAAAGAAATCGGCACAGAAGACATGAAAGAAACGATGAAAGTGTTAGTTGAGATGTCTGTGCGAATGGAAAAGGCTCCCTTGAAACGGGGAAGAGGTTATGTCCCAAAGAATCACAGTCTTGTCTTTAACATTCAACACCAAAAGTTCGACGACAACTCCTTCTTCCCACAACTCCCTGTACAGACTCTTAAAAAGATTGGATCCCTCCTCCCTCCACAAGACGTTGCAGCGTTGAAAGCTACAAATAAACACATAAGAAGGCTTCTCACGACTGCTTTATGTTCCAAAGAGTCGTCTTCAAGTGAAGAACGATTAATGGCATCACTCAAAAGACTTGAAGTAGGTGGGATAGGGCATTGTATGACCACTCGAACTATAGGGGAGGGCGATGTTGTTAAAATGTGTGAAAACAATGAAGGAAGTACTGAGTGGAAGATAGTGAGTGAACGGCACATAGCACAACATGGGTCTGAAGATGTCACCGCCCCTGATGGAGTGAAGGCTGATGTGTATGTTGGTCACACCAATATTATCCGATGTGTTGATGTTGATAGTACTGGTCTGATAGTGACTGGGTCTTCCGATCGAAAGATACGAGTGTGGAGTAGTAGTGAAGACTCCGAAGTGTTCATCGGCCCCAACTCGAGTTTAGTGACAACAAAATTTGTGGACGGCGCAATAGCAGTTGCCTACAAGTGTGGTACTGTTAAATACATTGATCGATTATCACCTAAGAAGTCCCTCATATTCGATGTACCAGAAGGAAAACTTGAAGGGTTTTATCCTTTACGTAACACGGAGTTTCTTGTGTGGAATGAGAGAGTCGATGTGATGGAATATATCGATTTAAGACGAGTAGTGAAATACACATATAACGGTCATGTAAGAAAAGTCACTGTGACACGGCCACTTGGTGAAGAGATTTATATCAGCGGATCAGCAGACAGGACCGTTCACATCTGGGATACCCGGCAAACCGATCCAATTGCAAAATTTAGACCACACAAATCGGGAATCACTTTGTTGGAAACGTTCGACGACTTCCACTTCGCTACAGTCGCTAACGAAAAGACAGTGTCGTTTTGGGACACACGAAATATATCTAAGGCATACACTACACTCCAACAAAAGACAAATGCAATCGACACAAGAGACAAGTTGATTGTGTGTGGACTTGAGGGTGGGGTGGTGTCTATCGTCGATGTCAACGGGAAGACTAGAGCTCAACTCAATTGTGGGAATCAAGTGGAGGTCAGTGCAGTTGCGTTTAATAAAGGTGTTGTTGCAGTGGGCAGTAAGAAAGGGAAGCTTTATGTGTTCAAAGGTGTTTCTTATTGATTTGTATTTCTATTCACATTTTAATAGTTTAAACAATTATTGTTTAATTAGTAATATAGCTTTATTGTTTTTTATAATTTTTAAAGTTTATAATTTGAATAAACTATAATTTTTTTGGTAAATGTTAGTTATTTTAGTTATTCAATTATTAAATAATAAACTACTAAATAAAAATTTCAAAATATTAGTTTAGAATTGTTTTTTATGGTTCACTAATAACTTTTGTAACTAATTATAAATATCGTATTAAAGTATAAATTTAAATTATAATATGTTTTTTTATTCTATATTTAAAACAACACAAACTGTTCCAAAATACAGAAATTATTATTTGTTTTTTTTGTACCAAAATTCAGATTTAATTGTACTTAAAAAATAAAAGTAATTATATTAATTTTTATTAATAAAAATATTATATTTATGTAATTAATATTAACTTTATTTTAAAAAACAGATAATAAAATAATGCACTAAGAACAAAGGAGCTTTTTTTTTGTAATAAAGTGTATCTTTTTTCCTGTCAGGAATTAAACTATACCAAGATAATACTAAAATTATTATAAAAGTAAAAACAATTAAAGAAAACAGACTTTGATTTGATTTTTTCGCATCAAAGTTGTTTTAATTAACATACACATCGGGAGATCACCGAACTGATAGAGTTATTTCCCGTTCTATTAGTCCAAACAAAAAATGCAAAAATCGCGAAAGGCATCGACAAAATCAAACGTGATCACCATGGGAAAGTTGTTTCTAATGACTTTTTTCCTATTTTTCTGTGTGTCGTCATCCAAAGAACAGGTGACTGCCATACAAAAACTGACTCCCCTGGAAGAGTTAACAAAGAACAATGAGGTGACTTTCCCTTTAGCTGGAGAATGGAAGTCGCACACCCATTTCTCGTTCCTCCAGCAGAAGAGCGGGATGCTTCGCGTGTACTCTCCACGTGTTTTGAATAACACAGACAACGTTACTATATTTGAATGTCATATCCAAATGACTGATGGAAATTTTGGGCAAGACGAAGTGGTCGACTTCACCTCCTTCTTCTACGCATCGGTGAACCAGAATATGACGTTTGTCAATTTCGACGGATTTTTGGCTTCAAAGCTTCTTACACAAATCCCCGTCAGAGTGTTACGCCGCAGTGCAATGTTTTTCAACATGACACACTTGGAGCACTTACCAAAGATCTTTGTGCAACTCCCAAACACTCTTACAGAGAATTTCACGTTGACTGGAAACGTTACAATTGATGGCAAACTATTGGAATTCACGTTGCACGCTTTGAACAAGCAGAAACTTGAGGGTTTAGCATTGCCATATCTGGGGTTGGTTCTTGCTTTGGCACTGATACAAAGTTTCTCGTTGGTGAGTCAGATGGATTTAACTAAGACGGAAAGTAGCTTGAAACGGTCGTCGTATAACACCATTGTACTCATGGCAACATCAGATGCGTTTATATGTCATATCCACGTCTATTTAGCTTCATTGTTTACTACGGGATGTTTGTTCTACCATTTGTTACATAACACTCCTGAATCATCATGTAATTAATTTTTTAATAATTATGTAATTAACTATGTAATTAACTTGTAGCTGTAGCGTTCAGACTTTCTATATTACTTTCATTCCTCTTTTTCATGATCTTCAGTGTATTTGATGTGAAATTTATATTCAACATTTGGAAATCACAATATGGGAGTGTTTCTCAACGCTCGGCGATGCTCCTCTACTTGCGCTTATATGCCACATTATTTGTGTTATTCATTCTCTCAGTGTTTTCTATACACTACTTCCTCTTTGTGTGCTTCTCGCTGTGGATTCCACAGATCTATCAGAACTTTGTTTCAAATAACTCGAGTGTGGTGACGGTTCGATACATGGCCTCAACGACTCTCCCACGCTTTGCTCTTGTTTTGTATTGGTTTGCATTTCCATACAATTTTATGAACTACCGTGTCGACGCCACGTTAATTGGTTATTTACTTCTTATCGTATTACTCCAGATCGTTATGGTAGTGGCTCAGAAGAGGTTTGGCGCGCGTTGCATTCTTCCGAAGTTCATTCACCGATTTTTGGTGAGTGAAGATTACAATTATCACAGAGGTTGGAGTGATATCGTGAAGATGCGAGGAGACTTGGAGTGTTTGATTTGTATGATGAACATTGACAACACTCACATGGAAGAAGGGTGTGCCGAGATAGTTGTAACACCGTGTGACCATGTTTTTCATACAGAGTGCTTATCGAGTTGGAATGATTACAAAATGGATTGCCCGACTTGTAGAAGACCTCTCGATGGGGTCTTCTAATGTTTTAATTGTAAAATTCGTTTATTCATTCATTTTGAAACAAGGAAAACACACTGAGTTTGATAATTACTAGTTGTTATTATAAAAGTAATTATAATTATAATACTTACTAATTGTAATTATAAAGTAATTATAAAAATATTATAAAGTAATTATAAAAATTACCATTTGTTATACAGATACACTTCCACTTTTGCTTCGACTGGTGACACTGTTGTGTCCCTTTAAACAGAAGTCTGAAGGTTGCTCGTCTTTTTTCCGCCCTTTATAATTGAACCAATCAAATTGTCCATCGAACTGTATTCCTTCTCGTTTCGCAATTTTCCAGAAGAGCATCCGAAGTTGAAGATAGTCGGGCGTTTGGTCAAAACCAAGCTTTTTACACGTGTCTAAATAGATCGAAAATTCCTCGGGAAGCCCTTCACACAATTCACCCAACGGTGTGCTCTCCTTCTTTTGAAGAACTAAAGTGTTTTTATCACCTTTTTTGCCTTTAATCCCTTGCCACGGTAAGCTACCTTTCATGAAGTAGACAAACATATACCCAAGTGCCTCTAAATCGTCTCGTCGACTTTGTTCATGACCTTTGTGATTATTAATAGAGGCGTAGCGTACTGTTCCTATAAAGGCTTTATCCTCTGCATCTTTAATGTGTTTCATTGTCTTGTTGTCTCTGTACTTCTTGGACAAACCAAAGTCTATGACATACACCGTGTTGGACATCTGCTTCATCCCCATCACGAAGTTGTCCGGCTTGATATCTCTGTGAATGAAGAGCCTATCGTGGACTTCTTGTATTCTTTTAATACACTGGTCTGCTATCATCACTGTTGTTTTGAGTGTGAATTTGCGTTCACAATATGTGAATAAGTCTTCTAGAGAAGGACCAAGTAATTCCATCACCATTAAATTCCAATCATCTTGCATCCCCCACCACTTCACAAACGGTATCCCTGTGGCCTTTGTCCCAGACTCCCCATTCTCCATGAGCACTTTGTACAAGTTGTACTCGTACCGTAATTGAAGGCACCGCGCTTTGGTCGACTCCATTTTGATTGCTACCTCCTCCTCTTCGTTGAACGAGTTCACACCCATGTAGATGTCCCCAAACGAACCGCTCCCAAGTTTCTTCACTAACTTGTACCGGTTTGCAATTTTCATGTCCATCATGACGCCTCACAAAGTCTGGTTTTGAAGTTTTTGAAATGAAAGAAGACTAAGAGTGACTTTGTTATTTTTGTCTTTCTCTCTTCGTTTGTTCAATTATAGAAAGTAAATGTATTTTTACTTTCTTGATGTTATATAACTGTTGTAATGAAATAGAAATAATATACTAATGAAAATACTAATAAATAATTATAGAATTATTATCGTTTTTTGGTTCATTTTTAATATATTAATAATATTTATCTCTTTTTCTAAGTTTTTGGTAATTTATTTATAGCATATTTAACTATAATTATATTTTTATTTATAAAAAGGTTATTTTAGAAATGATAATAATAATACAGAAATATTATAGTAGTTCTGTATTATTATAGTTTATAATTAATTTGTTATTAAAAGAACTATTATATATTATAGACTCTTGTGAACACAAAGAACACATATATTCACTTCTTCTGCCTAAGCATTGCAATGAATTTCTGGGAGTTCAAGACTTCAGTTCCTCCAATAAGAATTCTTGGAGGGACCATTCCTTGGTCTTTATATGTTTTTTTGATCTGTGACATACACACGGACTCTTCGAGGCAGACACCCCCGACGATGAATATGATTAAATTCTGTGTGATTTTGTGGATGTCACCAAATGACGGGAATATTTTTTTCATTTTCTCATCATTATATAACATCCCCATTGCAATCTTTTCAATTAGTGGTTTATGTTGAGTATAGACACTCTCGATACCTGCAGATCCTTTCACGATCTTCTTCACAAAACTCTTCAACCCCTTTTCTTCCGAGAACACGGGCAATGGGTTCTTCTCTCCATAAGTAATAACAGTCTTTACTAGAGCCATATCTTCTGGCTTGAATTTTTGAAGTTGTAACATCGACCGGACATCCTCAGCTTTAGCTGGGAATCTATAAGAGAAAAGTACCGCCTCCTTCAATCGATCTTCATAAGGAATTTGCATGTCATTCACAATTTTGTTTAACTCAGCAAGTGATGTGCTGAGTGTGTTATTCACAACAAGTTCCTGCTCAAACGCACTCAGCTGAAGTGCTTTCTTCGAGTTATACACTTTGACTGCTGTAGACAAGACATTCGAGTGTTTCGTCAAATTCTCGCGCTCTTTCGTTAACTCCGGAATCGAGTCGATTGCCCTCTGCATATCCTCCATCGTCGAAAAATTCAATTTGTCGTCTTTCGACTGGACAAACGCATTCACCCTCGCTTGGATCGTTTCTGAAACATCAGCAAACATCATCTGATGCACTTCTTGATAAAACGGATCGTTGTGGTACGAGAACTCGACTTTCCCCGAAGGCAAGTCGATCAGATTGTTGTTGATCCCCAAAAACTCGTTGATCATTGCTTGGTATGTCCACTGAATTAAAAGAGGTGTTGCGCAGTCGAATGATCGGTGAAGAATGAGTAAAGTCGTTGATGTGTTTTCCATTGGAAACAGCCCGTCTTGTGTTTTAAGTGACTCTTGGATCTTCTGATGGATTTTCAGTGAAATGTTATATGGCAAATTTGAAGTATGTTGTTGATATCGTCTGTCGGTAAGTTCATATGAAGGCGCCACGGTCGTTTCAAAGAGTTAATGAACATAACAAACATAATTGGAAATTCCTTGTACGAGATGAGTGTCGAGATAAGTGCATCAACGGCTCTGTCTACAAGAAGTTGGTCGGAGAGGGTTGGACTAGTATTCAGAGAGTATACGGAAGGCGTTACTGCGCACACATCCATATACAATTCTTGTACTGTTTGAACAATTTCGTGCACATCCGCCTCTGCTAGAGTTTCAACTATCCCGTCATTGATAGGGGACGTGAAGACTTCTTGTTAGTATATATATCTATACTTTTATTATTAAATGTTATAAAATAATAGATAAGAACACACAGATGTAATACTGTTTGTATTTGGGCACCTTAAGCTCCTCGACTAGTCTGTCTATGATGAACTTTGACGGATGAAGAACACACATTGCGGTCGCATAATAAAGCGGTTCTCGTGTTTTATCGGCTATGTTTGTGATGATGTAGATTTCCTTCTGGGCAACATCCATCATTGAAAAGAGGTGACTCACAATTGAAGTTGTCACACTGTCTACTACTAACGCCTTGAGTCCACTGAAAAATGTCAGCGCATGGTTAAGGTATTCTTGCTGCGTTTTCAAAATGTCATAGTCCATCAGATTATTTATTCTTTTCTAGTTCATTGTAGTTTCTTTAGCTTTCTAATAAAGGTAACAACACGAAAAATTTGTCTGAAAAAAAGTAATAGTGTCACAAAACTGCTAATAACAATTAATAGTAATAATATTCATTATAAAAATACTATATTTTTTTAAAAAATAATTAATTAAAGTAGTTTTGATAATTAAATAATTTGATTATATAAGGTCACCGATAGAAAATGAGGCTTTGATTGATAAAAAAAAAAGTACTAATAAACTTATTATATTGTCTAATATAGTTTTCAAAACAAATTATTACTCAATTATAATGTGGTTGTTTAATCTCTTCTTTTCGACATTTTGGTTGAGATACAATAATTGATTGCATTGATTATTAGAGTAACTGGTTTTTGAATTTTTACAATTGTTAAAATTAATTGAAAACGACAATCATAAGAAGATTTTGATTTCAATAATTACAGTATTATTAATAATACTATTAATTAATATGAAAAAATAACTATACCTTTTGACTT
>NW_004191594.1:116291-119288 GCF_000330505.1 Entamoeba invadens IP1
GATAAAAACAAACCAATAGTATAATACCAAAAATCCCAAGAACAAAACACTTAACTAGTTACCACAGAAATGAGAAAGAAGAGAACGACACCATCGATTGACACACACGTGAAAACCAAAGACGACGACGACGTGAATTCATTCTTTCCACCAAAAGAAAATATAACGAACATAGTATCCAACGAAGACATTTGGAGTGCAAGAGACGCGATTGACGTTGTTGGTGAGAGAGTTAAACCCGCGGAGTGGAGTATTACTCAACTGAGACAGTATTGCACGAACTATAAGAATGCAAATAGTAAGCCAGAGAACCACTTCTTGTGGATCGATATTGAATCGCCATCAAAAGAAGTGATGATAGCGATTGGGATGTTATTTGAACTCCACTGTCTCTCTGTTGAACGATGGCTTGACGAAGATCAACGTGAAGCTGTTCTGATATATCCGTACTACTACGAAATTCTGACAAAGAACATTGAATACCACCCCTTCACTGACATCCTTAGAATAAAGAACACGCGAATCACAATCAAGAAACGAGTCATCATAACTTTCCACCAACGGAACGACAACGTCTTCGATATGGTCAAAAAGACTTTTGCGACAAACAGAAGCATATCGCCCGAAATCATTTTGTTCCAAATCCTCCACCAGAGCATCATGCAGTTTGCGGAGTGGGTCAAAATCATATCCGATGAAATAGAGGTGCAACAAACGATGCAACTGCACGTCTTGAAGAATGAACAACTCGGCTTCATAGCTCGGAACAAAGTGTTGGAAGACAAAATAGAAACGTTACTCAGCTGTTTGATTGCAAAGAAGTTTGTTGTTCACTGTGCATCTACAGAAACTCATAAGAAGGACAATGCTCAGATTTTTAATACGATCAAGCAAAAAGAAGGCTTTCAGAACAATCAAAGACACCTTTGAGGTGATGCTCAGAGATGCATATTATGACTTTGCGAGTGTGTATCAACGCTTGAAAAGGGTGAAAGAATTGAATGACTTCTGTTTCAATATATACAACGTGAGACTTACAATAGCGTCGACTTTTACAGAACGAGAGACAAGTAAATACATCCAAGTGTTCAACTTCATCTCACTCATATTCTTTCCAATCACACTTGTTGTGAACTCCTTTGGGTGCAATATTAGAGTCCCGTGGCAGAGCGACTTGGTCAATGAACAAGAACCCCGCACGTTCTTTTACATCATGCTCGGGTGCCTTGGGTTGTTGATATTACAACAAATAGTATTTAAGAAGTTGAAGTGGTATTGATGCAGACACTTTGCCTCAAATGTATAACCCAATTGAATTCTAAATAATTTGATGTTATTAGAATGTTATACTAAGACCCACACCAAACCGAATGCACAAAGAAATAGCTTTGTTGTTGAAAATGGGGTTGAATAAATAAAGAGTATGAAAACCGATTTAGTACATTGTTGTGACGCTTTAGAACAAGTCGTCGTCGTCACCTCTCTTCTGTGAATTGAGCAAGAAGTTGGTGTATGTGTTTGTATCAAAGTAGTTGTCTGGGCTGTGTTTCTTTCCAAAGTGTACACTCGTCGCCTCCGTTCGTGCAACTATGATGTCTTCAACGTAAGAAGTGAATTTTTGGTTGTCTAGTAATGAGTAAATAGCTTTATTATATCAATTAGTATTATATATATAGATAATCTATAATTATAATACATTAATTAGTAATCTATAAGTAGCATCCAACTCTAAAAAGTCGAAGACTCTTATGTATTACTAAGAGTCTAATAATAATAATTATATTATAATAATATAGAATTTTTAGTTATACATAAGAGTCTAATTCTATGATAGTTAATTGAAGAAAAACAAACCCAGTTTAGCACTGAACTTTGGTGTGTTGATCTCCTTGTTTTTGTAAATATTGTACATCATCATCGAATTGATTAAGAAGTAGTCAGGGTAGAAATTGGTCTTCTCGTGTATTTTCAATGCCTCCACGTCGACGTCTATCATTCTTTCCAACAGAGCGTTATCTTTCAAGAGTCTGTACTTCATCTCTCCGATAGGGCGTTGTACGACAGTATCGATGATGTTGTACACTATTTGTCTGAATATGGTGCATTGATGTGTAGTGTCATAGAAGATGTCCAAAAGTGAGTCTAAAAATCCGTGTTCGTCGACAAGAGTATAAATGACACTGTAGTTTGAGAGTAACAACGACAAGACTATAAACCCAAGACGTATTTTAGTTTGTCCAACAAACCCTTCGTTTTTGGTTTGAAGCAGAAGTTGCATGTTCTCAAAGTGTGAGACAAGGTTCTTAAAAATGGCAGGCAATCCTCCCACGGGTATTGTGCACAAATCGCTACGTGATGTGTTGCAGGTCAACATGTCTGATATGACCATCAGTCCAAACTCCCGGATCTCCTTCATTTCGCTTGAAAAGACAAGGGTGACAAATTGGTCGAGACTTTTGTCGGTGTTAAAAAAGTCGACAAAGACATTAGCGGCAGCTCCGATCTGATGGGAATGTCTCCAGATGACTATTTCATTGATAATACGCGCAACACTTTCAATGCGGTCGATCGAGACGGGCGTCTCCAAAAACACGTTCAGCAGTTTTGTGATGAAACTTTGTTCACAGAACCATTGGATGCTTCTGCTATTTTGGTGAAACACATCCAACTTTAATAAAGCGATGATATAATCACAGATGGAGTAATTGTCTATATACTCCATTAACCCATCCACAAACCCTTCAACAGTTTGCACTTGTTCGAATTCTTTTGACTGTATTGGAATCAGTAACGAGGTCAGTACTTTACACAATAAGTCCAGTGTGACTCCCTCAAGCTTCTTGTTCTTTAGGGTTATCTGCTTTAACATATATATACCGGTCTGGTCCTCTAGAAAGACGCCATCAACTACACACCCTATACCCGAACTTAATACAGCGCCCGATAGAATTTGATGACGCATCGCACCATTCCCAATACAAATTGACATTTTGTGAA
>NW_004191594.1:119388-130060 GCF_000330505.1 Entamoeba invadens IP1
AAGTTTTGAGAAACTACAAACTAATTCTGAAGTTCAGTGCTCGAGCGCAACACCGCAAGGAGATCAGGTTGGTCCAAAATTTGTTCGAGTGACGAGTTGGTGCGGATAAGTTGAGTGAACGCGGTGGTCCCCAGTGGTTTCCAATTGTTGTGCATCTGCATCTGATAATCTTGTATGTTTTCCAGTTTCAGACTCATTTTTTTGTGTTTCTCCTCTTTTTCTTTGACCCAATAATGTTTTTCTTTTGTTTTTGAGGATTTGTATGTGCACAATTGTGCGTTAATTTATTTTTCTGGTATTTTAGTCGTATTTTACTTGAACATATCCTTCTCTACCCACTTTGTCCCAAAAGTGCTAAGCAAATTAACCTTTTGTCTTAATTTTTATTGGTGAATATAAAGACTCTCATTTCCTTGTTATTATGACTTGATTTGTAAATAATTTTTTTATTATATATTAGTATAAATTTATTATCATTAATTAATTAATCAATCGTGTATTTTAAATAAATGCAAATAACTTCAATTTCAATAGAATTAAATTATTCAATTGTAAAGTTAAAAATATTACAATGTAATAATATTGTTATATAGTTCGGATCGTTTAAAATTTTTTTATAAATAATTCTAGATAATAATAATCCTATTGAATAAGTTTTATCTTAACACTTAAAATAACGCCCTTATTTTTGTTTTGGCCTGTTTTTCTGGGATATTAATCCAATTTTTGATGATTTTTCTTTTTTAACTTGTGTATTGTTTATGCACATAATCTAATCTCTAAAAAAACGGAAATTTATTTAATAAACTCGACATTTCCCTATTTTTAGACCACTTGAATTTTGTTCATTGTTATTTAAAGTGTTATAATCTATCAAACTAATATTGATGGAATAAATGCCTATATTTTTATGTAAAAAGATGGGCATCAAATAAAACGTGAAAATAATCAAAACAAAGTAACAAGTTTTTAGTTTTTCAAAATAGTTAATCTGTTATAGTCTAAAAGATACCATATAACACCAATAGATTAGTGTTATACGGTATCAAATTTGTTCAATTAAAAAAAATCAATATTTTTGGTGTTGTATAACGGACATTTATCTAGTCGATGTTGGTTATTTGTTCCAAACAAATTGAAAACATGTTAATTATTAACAATTAAAAAAATTAGTTTTGATAATGTGTGAATTAATATATAATAAACTAATAATATGGTATATTATAAATATAGCAATACAATGTTATGAAGAAGAATACAATGAATTATCAACATGAAGCCATCAGATCTGTGTTGGTGAATTGAGACTGACAATGTTTTTCAGCATTTTGTTTGTTTCTTCTGATTGCCGTGTAATGTTGTTCATAGTGTCGACTATTTGTTGTGCCAAATAATTTGTTTCAGTATTTTCACAACTCTCACTATCATCACTGAGTTCTTCTTCATCGTCCAAATCGAATACTTGATCATTTTCAATGTCATCTTCTTCCATTGGAGTTCCAGTGTTTTGTGGTGTTTGTACTAAGAAACAGTTAGTGTTGATGTCTAGAGTTGGACTCAAGTTCTTAAGAGGTGACGGTATAGGGTTTGGGGCCGACGAGAAGTTGAAGGTGTTTAAGGACTGTGTGAAGTAAGACCGTTGTGGAGTTGGGAAGTTAATTGTAGAGTCCATTAATATGAGTTGATGTGCGAGCTGCATCTGACTGAGTTTGTTTGTTTGTAGTTTATAAGTCCTTGTTCCGTGTCTGCGGAGAGGTCGAAAACTGTACCTTCTTATCGAACTTCTACACCAGAAAAAACTTTGCTTTCCAGGCGAAAGTTCAAGTTTTGACTGAAACAAACAATGCTTTTTGTGATATAAAATCTTAGGAAATTTTTATATTATTTTAAAATGATTTTTAGTAAGATATTTTTGTTAAACGGACTTTTTGAGGTAATTTCGATCTACTCTTTACAGTTTCTGATTTCTTTTTGCACTATTGTCGAGTCTTCCAAGTTAATTATAAACTTTTTTTGCCACGAGAAAAAAAAATCGTTTATTATTTATTACTATTTTTTTATTAAAAAAGACATAAATTATTACCTTATCGCTTCTCTTTTTCTGTAAACTCGGAAAAAAGACCAAAAATATTTATTTTATTAATAATTGATACAGAAAAAAACAGTTTTGGGAAATAAAAAGGTAAGAATACTCCATGGTTCATTGTTGTTGAGTTATAATACATTTGTTTATTGATTTACTATAGTTTTGACAAACTAGTTTTGTTAGAATCTCCTGGTGAAGAAAAAAATGTGGAGTGGAAGAAAAAAGATCATAGTTGGTCCTCTATGTAAATTATGATATGATAATTGTTGTATTATAACATTTTAATAGTTAAAATAAAAGTGATATTATTTTTTCTGAAAGAAGTTTGAAAACAAGTAACAAACCAGACAATTTAAAAAAGATATGTTTAACAAAAACTATTATAATTAATAATAGAATTATTGTGTTATAGATTATTATAACTAAATAATTAAAAATAACTATATTAGAGTATTTGTATTATTTCTTTTGTCAAAAATTATTTTTTTATTTCTTATTTTTTTTTTAATATAAAATACTATTTGTATTATAAATAATTAATAATTGTTTATACTTTTAAAAATGTTTGTTCAAAAATATATAATAATATAATACTATAATATATATATTATAATATATAATATATAATAATAATGAATTATTTGTATTTTATAAATATATTCATTTTTTAATAAAACACTTATGATATAATTAAAAAAATAAGTTAAAGTTTGTTGAGCATGAATCTTTTAAATTTAATAAAAGTTTTCGTCAATGTTTTTAGCAAAATAAACTTTTTTATGTATTGTAAAATGATGAAATAAATTACTTTATTACAACTAAATATTATCACTTTTTAACGCTATTTGTAAGGGAAGTTGTAAATTTCAACAAATTGATTTTAAAACATGAAACCAAAAAACCAATTTTTTATTTTTGCCGATTATTATAATAGCATTATTGTTAACTTTTTTCAACTCATTGTACATTTTTTATTATAAGTTAGTTTTTATTGGAATAATTGATTTTACAAAAAAAAAGATTCTGTTATACAAAATAATAATCACATTAAATTATGTATTATAAATTATAGTACATGATAATTTTTCAAGAAAACGTATTATATTTATAGTTTAATTACTATAATACAAACAAATCGATTCAATACGTGTAAAAAAATAATTTTGCACATGAAAAAAAAACTATAAATAGTAATAAAAAAATTAAATATTTATTTTAATATTTAATGTTGTGTAATTAATTATTCGACAAAATATGGTGTTTTTTTAAAAGTAAACGAATCGTTTCCAAAAACATATTGAAATAAAAAATTTCAATTTTTTTTTAATTTAAATAACAACATTTTTTTCGATAAAATAACATATGAACATTAGAAAAAAAAGCAAACGACAAATTATTTGTTTTGTGCTTTTGCCAATTTGAATATAAAACAATGAAAATATTGTTAATATTCAAGTGAATTTAACACTATTATTGATTTTGTCTGTTTTAAACTCAAATGGATACAAAATGAATTATATTTAAAATATTTTGTGTGGTGTTTTCCATTGGTTTCATTGAAAAATATAATCTGTGGAACTAGACACATTTCTCCTATGAAATCGTTAACAGAGATCAAACGAGAGTCCAAAACATACGAAGCGATTCAACAAGCTTTGATGGTGGGTCTTCTTACGGAAGCAGGGTTTTCTTTCGACTTAAAGTGTCCTGAACGTCTTGCTTCTAAAACATTACAGAATTTAGTTATTCTTGAATGTTACTTTCAAGGTAATCCTCTTGGCTTTGGACAAAAAATAGAAGAGTATTGTGCCTCGCAATACTTAAGAGACTCTGAAGGTGCTAAGACTCAAAATGAAATTAAAGTTGCGAAGCGGCGAAAGGACTTAAATCGCTCCGCATTGTCTTTTAATTGGCTTGTAAAGTACGTGGAGCAGTACGGATACATCCTAACAAGACGACCAACAAAAATTCCAAAGAAAACACTACAAATGGAAAAGATAACGGGGATAGGAACAGACCATGAGTGCATATTCAACGAAGATGCTATTGAACAGATTGGAAGAAAAATCCATGTACATATACTCTCTGAATTTCAACGACATATGTCGTCTTTCAGGTTGAAAGAGTACGACGAGTTTTGCCAATTGACACTGCAGACAAAAAATAGACTTGTGAAGCTCGAAGAGAGAAGCATGAAGTAAAGCATTTATCATGTTTCATTAATTCATTATCATTTCTGTGTGTAAATTGTGCCATTTTGAATGGACTGAATTTAAAATCATTGTTGAATTTTACTAATTGGAAAGAAGAATGTATTTCCATTCATCCAAATGTTAAAAGTTATTTAAAATTTCCTGATTTTATGCACGCGTATTATGTATTTCTAATTTAAAATGGAGTTGGATAATTGTTTTATTGATTATAAATTAGTTTGACAAATTACCCAAAAAGAAGATTTCTATCAAATAAAAATAATAAATAATAATATAATATAATATAATATAATATATTATATTATATAATATAATATAATATAATATAATATAATATAATATAATATAATATAATATAATATAATATAATATATAACATAATACTGTGTTTGTTTATTTAAAAGTAGAATAAATATATTCTACAATTAAACAAGAATATAATAATTTGATTATAATTTACTTATTTTTTCATAATAGATATTTTAATATGATTAATATTATATTAATCATATTAAAATAAAAAAACATTGCATTTAAAAAAAATAAAAGTAATTAAATATACTAAAAATTATTGCTTCAAGAATCTGTCAGCATGTATTAATAACATAATAATAAAAATACCATCTAAATATCAAATTACCATTAATAATAAAAACACCACAAAAGGCAGTCGTAGAAAATAATAAATCAAAGTTTTACTCTATAATAAAAAACCCAAATAACTATCAAGTTAATATCTGTCAAAAAAACCAAATGGTTTGAAATGCCGTTTTTTCTGATCAACAAAAATTAATAAGTGACGTGTATACACCAAACAGGAAGGGTGAAATAAAAGAAAGAACATAAAATTACAATCAACCCTTTTAATGTCTGCCGAAGAACCTAAAGTCGCCCAACCAGCGCAAGAACAAGCTCAAAAAGCCGAAGCTGCCAAGAAGGAACGCAAGCCAAAGGAGAAGAAAGCTCCAAAAGAGAAAAAAGAAGCGAAACCAAAGGCACCAAAAGCACAAAAAGAGGGAGAGAAGACTGACTTGAGAAAGCGTCTTGACAAAGACAAGGACTTTTCCGAGTGGTATTCTGAAATAGTAGTTCGTTCACAACTGATTGAGTACTACGACATTTCCGGCTGTTATATTTTGAGACCAGCAGCTTATGGACTTTGGGAGAACATCCAACAGTTCATCGACAAGAGAATTAAAAGAATGGGTGTTGAGAACACTTACTTCCCATGTTTTGTCTCACAAGCTGCTTTGAAGAAAGAAGAAGATGAGTTGAATGGGTTTACACCAGAAGTTGCTTGGGTCACAAAGTCGGGCAGTTCGGACTTACAAGAACCAATTGCTTTAAGACCAACTTCGGAGACTGTCATGTACCCGGCTTTCAAGAATTGGATCACTGGACATCGAGACTTGCCATTGAAAGTCAACCAATGGTGTAATGTCGTCAGATGGGAGTTCTCCCACCCCTACCCATTCATCAGAACAAGAGAATTCTTGTGGCAAGAAGGACACACTGCTTATGACAATCAACCCGACTGTGAAAAGGAGTGCAGACAAATTTTGGAGTTATATGCTTCAGTATATGAAGACTTATTGGCTGTCCCAGTCATTAGAGGAAAGAAGTCCAAAGGAGAAACATTCCCGGGCGCTTATTACAGTTTGACCGTCGAATGCATCATACCAACTAATGGAAGATCGGTCCAGGCTGCTACATCCCACCATCTTGGCCAAACATTCTCCAAACTGTTTAACATTCAATACGAAGATGACTCAAAGAAGAAGCAATTTGTCTTCCAGAACTCTTGGGGGTTGTCCACAAGATCAATTGGAGTCACCGTGATGACTCACGGAGATAACAAGGGTATCATCTTACCACCACGCGCTGCGGGAAAGCAAGTTGTGATCGTCCCATTACATCACAAAGGCTCAAACAACGACGAAATCGACGCGAAAGCAAACGAATTGTGTGAATTACTCTTAGACAATGATATCAGAGCATTTGCTGATTGTAATGACATGCACAATCCAGGCTGGAAATTCACAGAATACGAGTTAAGAGGTATTCCATTGAGAATAGAACTTGGTCCAAGAGACTTTGCAGGGAAGAAGGTTGTCATAGTCAGAAGAGATAACGGCGCCAAAGAAGAATGCCTTTGGGAGAACTTAGTAGCAACCATCAAGAAGACGATCGATGTTATGCACAACGACATGTACCAAAAAGCCTTAAAAACAAGAGACGAGCATCTTGCCAACATTTCTACATGGGAAGAATTTTTGAATCAACTTGACAAGAGAAACGCTTGCATTGCCCCATGGTGTGAAGACCCAGCTTGTGAAAAGACTATTAAAGAAAAGTCTGCTGCAGACTCATTGAAGAGAGCATCGGACTTGGGAGACAGCGCAAACATTTTGACTGGTGCCGCCAAGGTGTTGTGTATCCCAGTTAACCAAGAACCACTGAAGGAAGGAGCTGTTTGTTTCCAATGTGGAAAGAAAGCCACATGTTATGGGTGCTTTGGAAGATCGTATTAAGTCACTGTCGCTTGGTTCGTTTTAATTATTTCTTAATTGTTTTTTTATTAATAATTAATAAAAACATAATTACTCAACAAAGGACGGATTTTCTCAAATAAGTCTTTAAATTCAGGAAAAGAAGACATTTTCAAAGGGTTTGAAAGAGTGGAAATTGTCATACAAATATAGTTAATTTAGTTATAAAGTACTATACAAAAATGCCATGAAGAGAAGAGAATTAATTAGAATGGTATAATATTTAATTATAAAAAAAACCAGAATGAAATCCACAGAAATCGACCCAAAAAAAAGAAAACGTCCAAATTGTTATGATTAAAGAAAAAGGGAATAATACCGGCTGAAATTAATGGAGGGAAGTGGGAAACCCAAGCAAATCAATAAAAGAAAGTTCGAGTCCATTTCAAAAAGAAAGAACTCAAAAAAGAAGAGATGGCGTCTTGGCTGGCAAGTGCAAGAAAAATGGTGTATGGGCTGACAGACTCGCAGGACTTTGTCCGGGAGGCGACAAACAACGAACAGTGGGGACCAACATCGAAACAACATCAGCAGATAGTGCAGTACACATATCATTACGAAGAGTGCCGACAAGTGATGGAATATTTGTATAAGAGACTGAATGAAGATGGGAAAAATTGGAGAGAGATCTATAAGAGCTTATTAGTGTTAGACAATGTACTTAAAAATGGGTCTGAAGAAGCTGTTGAAATAGCACTGTCTCATATAGTCGATGTCAAGACTTTACAAAGCTTCCAGAAAATCGACGAAGATGGGAAGGATGTTGGCATTAATGTGAGAGAACGAGCTAAGATCATTTGTGAGATGTTGAACGATAAAGAATTTTTGAAACAAGAAAGAGCTACTGCAAAGACCCAAAAACGGGATTATAGTGGTGTAGGGAATTGTGGTGGGTTTGGTAACACATCATCATATTCCGATAATAGTTATGGTAATTCTAATACACTCAGATTCAATGATATGTCCCCAGTCGTTTCAGACTCTTTCCAACAAAAACCAGATAGTTACCATGACAATGAACCTATCGACTATGGAAAACCAGGCTCTTATAAGGATAACGCTCCTCAACAAACTACTTCTTCTCAACAACCCCCTCAAAGTCAATCCCCAAAATTCCAATTCGAACAACCAAAACAAGAACAACCAAAAACAGAAAATTTGTTGGACTTTGGTACTCCAGCTCCGAAACAACAACAACAAAAACCTTTGGAAACAGGAAACAATCTCTTCGACTTGATGGGACAACAAAAACCTCAACAACAAACAGTACAACAACAAAAAAGCACAGCAAGCTTTTGGGACCAACCTACTCAACAACAAAAAAGCAACGACTTGTTCGACTTCGCCGCACCGACTAAACAACAAAAACCTCAACAACAACAAGACTTCTTTAGCACTTTGTACACTCAACCGACTCAACAACAATACCAACAACCAGTCCAACAAAGACAACAACAAAACACAACCGATTTATTCAGTGGAATGACTGTACAACCAACAGTTCAACAACCACAACAACAACAAACTCAGAACTTCGAGTTCGGTGACTTCAACTCGGCTCAAGACCCAAAAAAGAACGACTGGAGATCGAAAATCTCAGTGGACTCAATCGAAGACAAAAGAAAACAACCCGCAGCCAGACCACAACAAAGAACAACACTTGGTGGTACTTTCCTTTAACTTCGAAGTTCCCTTATTGTTTATAGTTATATTATTATATATTTATATTATTTAATCGACTCATTAGAATGGTAAATTTATTGTTTTAAATTGTTTCAATAACAATTTAACTATAATAATATTAATACTATAAAATTATTAAAATATAAAATTATTAGGTGACTTTTTTTATAATTAAAAACTGTTAATTATTTTAGTATGTTAATAGTTAATTTAATAAAAGTTCACTTTCGAATACAATATAAATACTTTATAAATAATGAATAGTTTGATATTTCTGAGATTTAATCACAAATTTGTAAAATGAATAATTATAATTATAGTAAAAGTATTATAAAAAAATGGTAAAACATCACCGATTCCAAAAAGAAACTCAAAAAATAAATGCTAGGACGACTAAGTCCATCCCATACAGTGATTTTACACAAACTTACGAATGGTGTAAAAATGCTCGGGGTGGTGATGAGTGGCTACAACAGAGTGAGTAGTGTTGTTCATATCCCAACGGGGAGTTTTGACGACCCGCCACAGCGTGACGGGCTCTCTCATTTCACTGAGCACGTGCTGCTCAGAGGAAATGCTGAGTATCCCGTCAGCGCACTTTATAGAATGAATCAATCTGAAAAGCTACTTGTCTCTGGTTCGACGAGTCGGGAATACACCCAATTTCTCAGTGAAAGTAATAAAGGGACTCGAGATCTTTCAGTGATGCTTAATATGGTGACTGCTCCAAGATTTAAGAACGAAGTTGTAGAGTATGAGAAACAGATTGTCTCAGCTGAGCGGAGACAAGTAAGTAAAGAGAAGAGTTCGGTTTATGTGCAACGGGTACATGAAGAGTTGTTTGGGAAGTCAACTGCGTTTGGGCATGATATTCTCGGGAGTGAAGAGTCCGTTCGGTCTTTCAGTGCAGAAGATGTGTCGAAGTTTTATAATCAAAAATATCGGATCGGTCAGTGTCTTTTCGGGGTTTTGGCGGGCGACCAGCATACTGTTAATAATGTTTTTCAAGTAGTGGAGAGAGCACTCTCTGAGTATTGTTGTAGTAATGCCCATAGTTACAAAATAGTTTCTCATAGTTCTCATAACCATTCTCTGATAAGACACCCGAAATGTTGTGACCATAACAAATGTATTATTCGGAAAACCACCGAAGAGAGTATGACTGTTGCGGATGTGACTGCTTATGTTCTTAACCGAGAGAATGAAGCGTTTCATATACCGTATAAGAGTGTTGATATTGTTATATCGACGAAGGATATAGCGAAGAATACCATTTGTGTGAATGACGAAGTTATACAAAGTTACTTGAACGATGTGAGAACACATTTTCATCGCACACCACTGTCTGTCCTCAATTATTATTTACAGTTTGTTTTTTCTTTCATTGCAAGTACAGAAATAACAAGTAGAAAAGCAACACGGGCACAATTTATCGAAAGAAACTTTGCTGTGGAAGACGAGGCTGAACGAGTCCGGGCGATTTCAAAGGGTTCCTTAGAACGGTATCTGCTGGGTAAATTTGAGTAAAACGTTTTGTGTACTTGAACTGTTCCTTATAAAACTTTCTCAAATTTTCCCAAATAGTTTTCGATGTTTCTGAGTTTCATATGACAATCTTCTATGTTCTTATGGTCGTGTTGTGTTCTTATGTCCCTTTCTATGTGTTTAAGCACTCACTGTGTGTTTTCTTGTGAGTGTTTTTCTATCGTCAATTATTCGTTTATTTTAGTAGAAAAGGTGTGTTGGGAGTTAAGCTTCAAAAAATGGGCAAGGAACCCTACTTTTCTTTAAATAGTGTTCCCCGCCCAAAAACACGAATAGACAAAAAGTGAAGTTGATATTTGTTTTTCATAATAGGAGGATTTCCTAGAGAGAGGCGTTAATGTGGGGTGTTTATAATTGAAAATTGATTGTTTGAAGAAGGAGCGAAACTGTAAAATAATAACGAGTTAGTGACCTGAAAGGGTTTACAAAACAGTATTTAAGCGGACTTTATGGCACTGATATCATTCATTAAATGACCAGATTGTATGTTGGATCACTCCCATTCTCATTCGACGACGACAAGTTGAGAGCCGAGTTCGAATCATTCGGTACCATTACTGACACTAAAGTCATTGTTGATAGAGACTCTGGAAAAT
>NW_004191594.1:130160-154000 GCF_000330505.1 Entamoeba invadens IP1
TCAAAGTCGATGTCTCAAGACCAAGAGAAGGTGGAGAAAGAAGAGGCGGTTTCAGAGGAGGAGACAGAGGTGATAGAGGTGATAGAAGAGACGGTGGAGATAGAAGAGGTGGTTATGAAAGAAGAGATAGAAAACCAAGAAATGATGACGAATAAATTAAAATAAATGATTGCTTTCGTGCTATTTTATATTTTTAATATTATCCAATAAACATAATTCGATCTATTTCAAATTATAAAAATAAAAGTAAAATATAATTTTTTTATTATATAAACAAAATAATTTACTCTTTAATTAATTAATAACTAATAAGTTAATTTCAAAATTTTAATTTATCTTATTATAAAATATTTTATTAAATAAATATAGTTTATAAAATAATCACTATCAAATAAATATATTTAATAAATATATTTAATTATTAATTAAATAGTTATTAATATAATCAGGATCTATAATATAAAGTTAATTTAATTAAAAATTTAACTACAAATTCTGATTTATTTAAACTATTTAGTAAAAATAGTATAGTTGTTTGTGATGAAAAAAATTTAAATAAATTATAAAAAAAATTTGTATATTTTTTTTATTAATTAAAAATAAAATAACAAATTACTTAAATAATTATGTTTTGTTGGTTATTTGTATCATTTTTTTTATAATAATGAATTGTTATTTTATTTATTTGCCAAATAAAATTAATTGAAATATAATTATACAAAATTATATTAACATTTTGTGAGTTATTAAGTTACATTATTATAAAAACTTAAAATTCTTTGAGAAAAAGAACTATGTATTAATCGTTTATCAGATTCAAGTTTTTGAGTAAAAAATAGTATTTAAAGATCAATCAAATAATAAATATTCAAATGGGAGAAGAAGGAGAAGTACAAGCACTTGTCGTAGACAATGGATCTGGTATGTGCAAGGCCGGTTTTGCTGGTGATGACGCCCCAAGAGCTGTCTTCCCATCAATTGTTGGCAGACCAAAACAAGTTTCAGTCATGGCTGGTATGGGCAACAAGGACACCTATGTTGGAGATGAAGCACAATCAAAGAGAGGTATCTTGACTTTGAAGTACCCAATTGAGCACGGTATCGTCAATAATTGGGACGATATGGAGAAGATCTGGCACCACACTTTCTACAACGAGCTCAGAATTGCACCAGAAGAGCACCCAGTCCTTTTGACTGAAGCCCCAATGAACCCAAAGGCTAACAGAGAAAAGATGACACAAATCATGTTCGAGACTTTCAACGTCCCAGCCATGTACGTTGGAATTCAAGCTGTCCTTTCATTGTATGCCTCTGGTAGAACAACTGGTATTGTCATGGATTCTGGTGATGGTGTTTCTCACTGCGTCCCAATCTATGAAGGTTTCTCACTCCCACACGCCATCCTCAGAATTGATCTTGCTGGTCGTGATCTCACTGACTACCTCATGAAGATCTTGACTGAAAGAGGTTATGCTTTCACCACAACTGCTGAAAGAGAAATTGTTAGAGACATCAAGGAGAAGCTCTGCTATGTTGCTCTTGACTTCAACGAAGAAATGCAAAAGGCTGCTTCATCATCAGAACTCGAGAAATCATACGAACTTCCAGATGGTCAAGTCATCACCATTGGCAACGAGAGATTCAGATGCCCAGAAGCACTCTTCCAGCCATCATTCCTTGGTATGGAAGCATCAGGTATTCACGAGACAACTTACAACTCAATCATGAAGTGCGATGTCGATATCAGAAAGGACTTGTACGGAAACATCGTCTTGTCTGGTGGAACATCAATGTACCCAGGCATCAACGACAGACTTGAGAAGGAGATGGTTGCACTTGCACCACCAACAATGAAGATCAAGGTCATTGCACCACCAGAGAGAAAGTACTCTGTCTGGATTGGAGGCTCAATTCTTGCCTCATTGTCCACTTTCCAAAACATGTGGATCACCAAGGAAGAGTACGACGAGTCTGGCCCAGCCATCGTCCACAGAAAGTGCTTCTAATCTATTTTCATGTCCTATTCTATTGCTTAAATAATCTATAACATCTTTACTAATAATTATTATATTTAAAATTTGTAATTATAGATTTTACTAGAATTTATATTTTTTGATAAAACATTTTTTGTTTTAAATTATTAAATTGTTATAAATAAATATTTATAATTACTTTGTCTCTATATTTTTACAAATAAAAACTACAGTTGATTATGTAATTATCACATGAATTAAAATTACTGTTTTATCTTAAAGTTATTAATTTCTTTGATATTTTGAATAATTAAATACTTAAAAATTAAAATTGGCAACCAAATCCAAATATTTAAAAATGACTATCTAAAAATATAAAAAAACAAAATGTCCAATTTTTTGAACTTTATCATTATCCAATATTTGTAACTTTTTATTTTATGGTCAAAATTGTTTATCAAATTATTTTTATTTTTTTAGACAATTGTTAATTCTCAAGAATATATTGTAATTAAGAAATAAAGTGGATTTATTTCCAATTTTCGCTATTAAAGTGGGTTACAATCTTAAATATAAATGTAACAAGGATTTTTAAAATGGGTGATAAATAAACATTCACAAAATTGAACTTTTAGAGAAGCTCTATCATTATTCAATCATTCAACAACAGGCCACACAAGACTATCTGATTGGGATTATAATACTCATTACAATTTAATTCAAATTTTCATATAAAAGCACATCAATGAAATAAATCACAGTATGGCAAGTTCCTTTGTAAAGGCCACAAATGCCAAAGTACTCACTGAATTGGATTTTTCTGATCGACAAGACTTTGATGATTCAAACCATGGTTTTATCTGTTCAGTTGATAGCGGAGTCATAATGAACAATTTTGGCTTTAAGGCCTTTAACGTTCATGATACTGATTTCCTTGAAAAAGCATGTCCAGATACTGTCAACCCATCACTTTGGAGACAATGCCAATTGACTCGTATTCATGGTCTTTTTGAATTGATTCCTGGCAAATTGTATCAATTCAGAGGTTTTGATATAGCCAACATGTCTTTTATTAAAGGAGATAAAGGATGGATAGTCATCGACACTTTGTGTTCCATTGAAGCAGCCGCTGTTGGTCTCAAATTGTTACGAGAAAAAGTAGCAAATTTACCAGTCACTGCCACTATTTTGACGCATTCACATGGAGACCATATAAGAGGGATGGAAGGGGTATTAGAAGAAAATACATTATTAGTTGTTCCAAAGGATCTTTTCAAAATGAATTTCTCAGAAGAACTTCTTGGTGGAATTGCAATGGGGAGAAGAAGTTGTTATCAATTTGGAAATTATTTAGAAAAGAGTGAGAAAGGTTGGGTCGGGTGTGGTCTGGGGACCATTGCATCATATGGCACTCCATCTACTTTCCAGAAATTTGATGCTAAAAATCTCATTGAAATTTGTGAAGACAAAACTTTGGCAATTGATGGAATTACAGTCGACTTCATGTATACTCCAAATGCAGAAGCCCCAACTGAAATGATGATGTACTTCCCACAATTGAAGGCAGTTTGTACTGCAGAAGAAATCAATAGGACTCAACACAATTTGTATACACTAAGAGGTGCTGTTGTGAGAAATGGAAAAGACTGGGCTAAATACATTGACAATATCTTAGCAAAATATTCTGATAATTTGGAAGTCTCTTTTGGCTCACACGACTGGCCAACTTTTGGAAACAAAAGAATAGTCGAGTACTACGAGAAACAAAGAGATATGTACAAATACATCCATGACCAAACCTTGAGACAAGCGAACTTGGGGACAACAATTCATGAGTTACCAGAAAAAGTTATATTGCCACACAGTTTGTCTTCGGTGTTTTATAATCGGGGGTATTATGGAACAGTACAACACAATTGTAAAGGGCAGTATCAATACTATCTTGGTTTCTATGATGGAAATCCAGCTAACTTGAACCCACTATCACCAGTGAAATTATCAGAGAAATATGTCGAATCAATGGGAGGTGAAGAGAAGTGTATAGAAATAGCAAAAGGTGCATTTGAAAGTGGGGAATACCAATGGGCAATTACTTTATTAAATCATGTTGTTTTCAAGAATCCGAGAAATTTTGAAGCTCGAAAATTCTTAGCAGAAGTCTACAGACAGAATGCGTTTATGCAAGAGAGCGCAGTATGGAGAAACATATATTTGACTGGTGCAAAGGAGCTTGATGATTTCAAATACATACAAAAACAAGATGAACAGAAAAATGAGACAATAAATGAACAAATTTCGAATGAAGGTAATGAAATTGCAAGCACACAACTACTCATGAAATTGCCTTTTAATCACCTCTTTGACTTTTTGGGAGTTTGTATGGAGCCAATTTCCGTTGAAAATGTGTGTGCTATTATTAACTTTAACTTTATTGATACACAAGAGACAGGAAGTGTTTTACTGAAAAACTCTGTTTTGAATAACAGAGAAAAAATGGACAAATCGCCAACACTTTCAGTGAAGTGCACCAAAGTGGATTTAGTGAAACTAGTTGTCCACAAACTTACAAAAGACGAATTTTTAAAAACAAAAGAAACAGTTGTTGAGGGAATCAAAGAAGACCTTTTCACGTTCATATCAGCACTTAAGGTCCCATTCCCAGATTTCCCAATTATTGAACCTTAAAACCAAATTCAAGTTTTATTCTTCTATTTGTGTTTGTTGTTTAATCAAAAGATGATAAATAAATGTTCAATTCACTATACAACATTATAATCACTTGAGACTTCCATATAATTGAGTAAGCTCTTCAACAACTTCTTTAATCTTCGCACGGCGCTCGAAATGGTGTTCCCAACATCTGCTTGTGATATTTCTGGTTCGTTCGTCTATCTCATCCAAATCAGGGCGAAGTCCTTTACACACGTTATCTGCTATGTCCCACGACTTGATCTTTTCTGGATCATATGCGTATCCCCATTTAAACGTTTCATAGAGTGTCATCCCAACTGAGAATATATCAGCAGGTTTCTCGTAATGTTTTCTGTCCAACACCTCCGGTGCCATGAACTTTGGAGTTCCGACTCCTTTTGTGAATGTCGAATTAATTAATATGGCATTCACATTTCTCGATGATCCGAAGTCTGTAATCTTCGCATTGACCTTGACGTTCTCTTCCAGTGAAGTGATCAGCAAATTGTCTGGTTTAATGTCTCTATGTAATATTGAGTTGTTATGTAAATACTCAACACCTCTAGCCAAATCCAACATGAATTTAATTTTCATTTTGGGTGTCGGGTGGACTAAAACCATTGACTTCTCCATCAAATCTCTTAATGATCCATATTGAGCTAATTCGGTGACCATACATATCTTATTTCTTATCATCACAGCACCATAGAAATAAATGGTGTAATCACACCGAAATTTATCGAGCATTTTCACTTCCGTTTTAAACTCGTCAAGTGCATCGTCGTCAATGGTTCTCAATTTCTTAATTGCGACTGTGTTGTTTTTGAATTTTCCTTTGTACACAATCCCAAAGGAACCTTCTCCGATTTTCTCTACAATTTGTAACTCATCGGGGTCAATGGAAGTTGATAACTCAGTCTGAGCGTCAACCTGAATTGTGTCAATTTGTTCATTATGGTCTTTCATTATGAGAGAGACTATACTTATACTCTGAACTATATGACATGTACATATCGGGGTAAGTGAAACGCTGACTACACAACCTTCATTTGCACGCAGGAAGAATATATTTGGTGTAATTTCAATGTCGGTTTTCTCGTTGTTTTCTGTTGTTATGACTTGGAACTTCACGGCCTTATTCATTACATTTCCTATTTTGAATGTTTCAACACTTTTTGTACAAATTGGGATAAGTCCCTGTTCATCCTTTGCATTATCTTCATGATCAAATTTGAGTACCTTTTTCGTCACTACAATGCCCACAGAAAGCTTTTCGAATTGTTTCATGAACTCTTCATCTTTAACTTTTAAAGGAAAGATGCCAAGTTTCTTACGAAGTGAATTCGTTTGTATTCTTTTTAACGAAAAGTACACACACATTGTTGTTGCAATGATAAGAAGCACAAACACAAATATACTAAATACAACCCAGAACAGATTTGTATTGCGTTCTTGACAACTTTCACCATTGAAACCAAGTTTATATATTTTCTCACACTCAATACATTTTGAATGTGTTACCTTCACGCAGTGAATACTTTTCATCTTCACACAAGTCGCGTTCGATAAAAGAATTTCGTCTCTTTTACACCCAGTGCACTTCCGGTCGGAGTTACATGTCTCACACATATCAGGACATTTCTTGCACTCAGACATGTATTTATAATAGTGACTGTCACACTCAGAACATCCATTTTCTGTGACTTCAACTGCACACCCTTCAATACCACTTTTAGGAGAACAGACACTCCCATTTCTAAAATAGTTGTATCCACATGTAATACATTGGGTGTTTGTGTTTACACAAGTGTAACACGACTCATCACATGGGAAGCACTCAAGCTCTTTCAAGAAGTACCCATCATTGCACTCCGGACATTTTCCTTGTGGCGTGTACCACACACATTTTGTATCCAATTCAATGTTTGAACTACACTGCTCATTAGACAAATACATTTCCGAAGAACATGAATAACATATATTCGACCTTGTAATACACCTTTCACATGTTGAAGCACATGCTTGGCAGCGCAAATTTTTGTCTGAGTAAAACGAGTCTTCGCACGACAAACAACCCAAGTTTGTGGCAATTTTACACACTGGAGACTTGACTTTCTCACACTTCCCATCAACATTGAAATAGTCTGGTTCACACTCAATGCACAATTTATTGTTATAGATCACACAATTACTTATACGTTTAGCGCACATACCTTGCATCGTCATAACGTAATTCTCATCACACTCCAAACAGTTGTTGTTTGTCGAGTTTTTATCAATGCAATGTGAGCTTTCGCATGTCTTATTGGACGTGAGATAATAGAAATCGTCACATTGTAAAATTGCGCTATTTGTGCATTTTACAACATTTTCAGTGCACTTGTGACATACCCCATCATTCAAATAAAAACCATCCAAACATTCCAAAATTGAAGTTGTTGACACTCTTTTACTCTCTTCAGCTAACATACACGTCCCATTTTGTAATATATAGTGATTATTGATATCACAAATAAAGCATCTATCATTGAAATAATCAACACAATTTGAAGGCGTATGTTCACTTGAACAATTCATTCTTGAAATGCCATTATCCAAACAGTTTACACAATGGTTGTGTGTCGTGTGGACACAACTTTCATCATTGTTTTCAATGCAAATGCCATCAACTAATATGAACCCATCGTCACACATAGAACACCTTTCACTATTAATTGGGCGCGTGCAGTTCTTCGGTCCTGCGAGGCATGTTGTAAAATCTTTGCTTGGGTAAAAGTATTTACCACACTCAATACTTTTGATTCTTAAACATTTGTGTGACTGAGACGTGAGAATTCCATAATTACACAATGTGGATTTATCACCATTCACATAATATCCATTCTTTGCAATAACCAACATATCAAATGTAATTTGAATAGTTTGGACATTAAAAGTATTAAGTTGACAATGAAGTGAAATTACATTGTTTTCTTTTGAACAGAATGTGACAATGTTATTATCCACTTGTATAATATTCTTTGGTTCAAAGTTGTTATCTGATGAACAGTTTACTGAAACGGTATACCCATCTCTTTCAATAACACTCTTGTCGTTCATCAAAACAGAAAGTCCACTCCACAGAACAACATAATACAGTTTCCCTTCAATGTGTTGCTTCTCGGACGTTTCGTTCTTGAATATAATCGAAACATATGTTTCAAATTGTGTCGACACTTTGTTGTCTAAGAAAAGAATTTCAAAGTAATGTGATATTGTATAACACTTCTCTGTTTCCGTTGAATAACAAGGACAATAAGTCTGCTTGAATGCCTCAGAGTCATACACGTTTTTAAAATAGACTGAACAATAAACTTCTGCTTCGTATTGTTCTTTGCAGTATCGCAGTAATCTTCCTGAAGATAAAGAGTAATACCCTTCATTGCTTAACACATCCAATTTGTTGTATATTTTGTTTTCATGTGACATTACATCTATACAAACATTGTTCGTTTGGAAAAATTGAACACCCTTTTCAATGACAGCTCCTCCATTTGTAACAAACAAAAGTGGTGTGGATTTGTTAACTGTATTATCTGTGAAAAATTTTACATTCCCCTTAATAATAAGTGCATTACATTCTTCTGTGTATTCAATAAGATCTTTGCATTTGTTGTCTATAGAATGTTTCTCAGAAGGGTCAATTGTAAACGAAGACATTGTATTGAGAGTGACTTCCACTGAGTCGTTAATGTGCAATTTTCCGTATACGAGAAATTGGCTTTGGGACATTGTGACAACAGTTTTATCTTTGATGTAAACATGTGAAAATGGGATGTTCACATAAGCTTTCTCTAGATATACAGAAGTGAAGTCTTCAAACACCACTTCACCTGGAAACCCTTCTGTCAACACGTCAAACGCACATAAGAGTTGTCCACCGTTTGCAATACTCAATGTGGAATGGCCAGAAAATATCAGCATTGGAGTTGTTGAAGAATACCCACCCGACCCAACAATATAACTTGAACTGTTATAAAAATGGATCAAATTCATATTAATCGTTGCGCTGTCATCTGAAAGAAGTTTTGAAGTATCATAAAAAATCAATTTGGATTGTCCCTTTACCTTTGAATTAGACACACGAAATTCACTTTCTCCAATTAAACTCAAATCCCCAGAGAAATTGACCCGAGCATTAAAGAAAATGACTTTCGAGTTGTCTTCAAAAGAAAAAGACGATGTCACAAGAAAGTAGTTAGTGTTCATAGTAACGTCTTTATTCACAAACCGCACTTCAGAATCGTTTTTAAAAGTCACCCCACTAAATTCGATTGACTCAACCATTTCAAGTTGATTGATTTCTAACACAGATTGATCATGAAATATCATTTCACTGTCTACCGTCGCAACGTTTTTTACTATAAATTTCGAAGTGTTATGAAACTCACAAACCCCTCCAATTTCTCCAACGTAGTACGGTTCCGCACTCACAATTATTTCACTTGAGTCAAATAAGACAAAGTTTGAAAAGACTTCTGATGAATCGATGTTGGCTATCGACTCGTCGTGCAACTGAATCGTTTGAAATAAAGAATACCCATTCGGAGCAAAGACCGACTGATAAAATCTGAGAGCGGAAGACCCAAAAACTTCGATGTCAAAAGTGCCATTTTTATTAAAGCCTTGAGGTCTTATAGCCCAAAAATCAGCAAGGGAATTTCCATTCAAAATGAGCTTACTTGTATAGAATGTTGATAAAAATGAAATCCACAATTGTGAGCTTTCGAGTGTTAAAATGCCATCCACTTGCAAAACACATGAAGCGGGTATAACAAAACTTTTATTAAATGTGGTGCTACCATCTAAAACTATTTTTACAAGCTTTCCCACATTGAGTCTTTCAATGTTGGAGATGTCTAAAAACCCTTTTAAAGTGATTTGTGTTAGTTCGTCTATGGTGACATCTGTGATACTTTCAAAGATGTTATCAACTATCGTAACATTCAAACGCTGAGCTGATATTTCGATTTTAGGAATAACTAAAAAGATGTCAAGACACTTTTTGGATATCGAAAAGTCGTAATTTATTATCAAAGTCGAGCAATACTGTGGATCACCATTTAAATTACCAAAGACGGAAAATCCATCGGTGCATTGTGTGGTCTTTGGAAGACACTTTATTTCAGCATTACTTTTGTATATCATTGAAATAACGAAAATGAAAGAGACCCAAATGTGTAAATTCATCGAACAATTCTTTTTTATCTAATTTTCAGTTTATTTTCGCTTTTCATATTCGGAATTGCTTGTTTTATAAAAATGTTTTTTATCAAAATACTACCATTCGTTAAAAACAAAATTTATTTTTATTGGTTTTTATCTTGTTAATAATTCCAAATAGTCAATTAATTACTGCTTTAATCAAAAATTGGTGGAGGAAAACATATTGAAATTTCAATTGAAATTTTTCGATTTAAAAAATACCAAAAAAACATGAATTTGAACAAAATTCTTGTATCATTTTGTTGTCAAATTAATTAGAACAAAATTTTTTTCATATTTTTCTCCAAAAACAACAACGATTCTAAGGTACTCGAATGGATATATAAGGAATTCATTCAATTAATTAAGGTAAAACACACTTAAATTATCGATACCAATTGAAGAGCGTTTTCAACCTCTTCAATAGTTATTCTCTCATGTTGGGACTGTTTCCAACATTTCTGAATGATACCAAACAATTCAGGTGACATTTTATTACCTTTTTCAATGCGTTTGCCAGAATTCACAAATTCAGCAATTTTCCATGGATATTTAAAAGTGTCAAGTGGATACGCTTCACACCACCCAAAACACTCGAACATAGTAATTGCAAATGAATATATATCCGCACTCTTTTGGTATTTCTCTTGTTTCAAGACTTCAGGTGCCATATAAACAGGCGAACCAACACCTTTAGTGAAAGTCATGTTTGTCATCAATAAATTCACATTTCTCGATGATCCAAAATCAGTCAATTTGGCATTGACCATTTCGTTAATATCAATGCCAAATATCAGCAAGTTGTCTGGTTTAATGTCTCTGTGTAATATCCCATTGTTGTGTAAATATTGTATTCCCTTTGATGCATCCATCATAAATTTGATTCGAATTTTAACTTCTATTTCTTCACTATTTTTGTTATCCATTACATCACGAAGACTTCCACGTGGTGCAAATTCGGTCACCAAACAGATTTTATTTGGGATGAATACCGCCCCAAAAAAATACACGATATTCACTGCGGAACTTTTCAAGCATCGACACTTCATTTTCAAAGTCTTCAATCGACTTCTTGTCTTTCCCACCCACCTTCATCTTCTTTATTGCGACAATATTTCCTCTGAAGTTACCTTTGAATACCACTCCAAATGAACCTTCGCCCAATTTCTTTTCTTCATTGATTTCTTCTGGATCAAGCCGACTTGATAGTTCAGTCTCTGCTCTAATAGCAATTGGAAGTTCTGTTATCACTCCCGTTTTCATATCAACTGAAATTAAAACCACTGTATTGGATATCTTGCAAGAATACTTGGGAAGTACAAACATTTCAAATTCAAGAGCTTTGCCCTTTGGAATTGTCGATATGGGTGGCTCCACATGTAATGTGTACTTTTCATTACTCGAACGAGATGTGAATTGCACTTTAATCGTTGTTTTGCCATTATTGCCCACACAAATTAATTCACGACTTTCCGTCTACACTGGAATTTCAATTTTGTCATCTCCCTCGAAATTTACTTCAGTTTTGTTGAGTAAAAGTTCTTCGTTTGTTGAGGATTTGGTGAAGTGAATGTTTGTTGTTTTAATGTCAAATAAACAGCACTTTTCTCGTGTTTTTTCGGACTTGAGATGGTTCAAATATTTGTTTACTCCTCTCACAAAAAGTGTCATAATAAGTATTACCACATCAACTACAAAGATAACAACAAGTAGTACAACCCACCACACAACTTTCGTTGAACACGTTGTATTTGAATTTGAAGGGATATACCAAAAGGAACATTTTGTACATTTCGAATTCAAAACTTCAATACAGTTGGCAACTGAACTTCGTGGAACACATTTAAAAGATATTAAAATGAAGTTGTCATCACATGCAGTGCAAATTCCATAAGATGAACAATCAAAACAGTTTGTGGTTGTTGAGGAGCACATAACACAAAATTGATTTTGAATGAAATAGCCACTGCTACATTGTGAACACCCCGAAGAACTCTTCGTTTCACAATTCGTGAGGAAATCATATGAGACACACCCAGATGAATTTGTTAATAGAAAGTTGTTACTCGCACAATTCAAACAAGTTGTTTCTGTGTTACAATCAAGACATCCCAAAATACAATTGCCGCATACACCATTCGAATTTCTGAAGAACCCATCTTCACAAATTGCACAAATTGAACTTGTTATTGTTGATATTTTACAGTGATCTTCTTGGTTAGAAATTGGAATACATACACTGTTATTTAAACGGTGTGTAGAATCATATTTGAGGCGTACTTCATTTGAACAAGCCAAACAGTTTTCTCCACATTTGGAACAAATAAAGTTGTTTAAAAAATATCCATCTCTACACCTAATGCATCTGTCTTGTTGCACATTCAACATAATGCAATTTTCTATGCCAATAGCATCTTCAATACATTTTAAGTTTGTGTTAAGAACGTAATTTTCATGACAAGTCACACACTTCCCATGTTTTGTTGTTATTTCACAATTGTTTGTATTTGATAAACACATCCCTTCTGTGTCAATAAATTGTGAATTATCAACACAAGAAGTGCAATGTGTATTTACTGTATTCAAACATCCACTTTCGGTTACATTCTTACACATTGTTTCGTTGACCAAAACACCGTTTTCACATCTTTGACACCATTCATTTGTACAAGACAAACACATATCCCCATATTTAATCGTACAATGTATACACATTTGTGTTTCTTTATCAAGATAATAACCATCCACACAGAGAACAATAGTTTCTTTTGATTTCAATATGAAATTTGATGTTTGAATGCACTTCCCTTCAACTAAAAGTGAAGTCGAATCACACACAACACATTTTTCGTAACTTTCACATTGTAGACATCGTTCTCCACAACGCACACACTCTTCATTCAGATTATAAAAAGATTGTTTACATTTTAACATCAAATTTCTTGAATATAACTGTGAATTGTATCTATTAATATCAGTACATTGTTTGTTCTGCACTTTGTAATTATCTTCACAATTAATACACTCACCATTGGAACAATGTTTGCAATGAGTTGACCCACAATATGTACAAGAATGGCCACTTGTTTCGTATGTAGGAATACAATTTTCACAAATTGAATTCACATTTGAAAACTGTTTACATTTTTCATCCAAATCAATGCACTCACCACTTTGTAAAAATTGGTTTCGACAAGAAAGACATTTGTTTGAGAACCCAGGGGACTTGAATAAAATAGTACAATTGTCAGTCACACTACAATTAATCACATCTTTACTTTCCACAGTCTTTACACGTGAAGTGGAGAATCCCAACATGTCGCTTATAAATAGTTTTTCTTGTGACTTTGCAAATGATATTTGAGAGTCATGTATTGCACTACTTTGAAGATACAAAACAGTTTTTATGGTGTCGACAAAATTTGACATTTGTGTTGTGACTTTGTTGAATAAAACAGTTGTCGTTAATTGTTGATAACTTCCTTTGAACTCAAAATCTTGGAAACTTGTAGTGTTAATAACAATTATTGTCTTTTCTGTGTTTGTTGGACAGTGTAATATATTCCCAGCATAACTTGTGTGTTTTTTAATATCTGAATCTTTCAATATACAAACGATCTCCTCATCAAATGGAGCTGTTTGACAATATCTCACGAGTTTATTGCCAATGAGTTTGACTGTTCCATTTTCCAAATTTTGAGCGATTTCATCTTCAAACGACACAAGTTCAACACAACTTATATTGAAGCTACTCTCAACTGAAAATGGTTTTAAAATATCAAAAATGCCACCAGAAAGCACCTGAATGAACCCATTTGTATTTCTTGTATAGTTGTCGCCTTTAAGTATCCAACGTTTGAAAGAGACTTGTGCACCTTTTTCAATAACAATTTTTGTATTTGATGTGCTTGTAAAATTTAGACAAGACAATGAAGTACTCACATTCACAGCTCCACCAAATTCACAGTTCCCAGTTGCTTTCAAGTTGTTTCCAATTATTGAAACCTTTTCAATGGAAGTTATCACAGCTCTCCATGTTTCATCGACTTGGGGGTAATACACTTCTCCTTGTTGAAACACCAAATTTAATGTTTTATTTTTTGTATCATCAAAACAGTCATTGCTGCTCAATTCTTTGTCTCCACTTGGTTCATAAATACCATTTTTATAATAACAATTACATGCCATCAATGTCGAATTTTTTGTTACCACTCTTTTGCCACATTGGGTTAAATATCCTGATACATTCGAAAAGGAGTTACCAACTGTAAACAATATTTGACCTTCAAAACTGTCACTCCCTTCTGAGTGTAACAGTATTAAATCGTTTTCAAATATCAATTTTCCAATTGATTTGATTATTATAGTTTGGATTGTTACAGATAACTTAAACGTTACTTTAGTGTCCCTTTCCATAGTAAAATATGATAATGTCAACCTTCCAATTTGGTCTTTGACAAATACGTACTTCTTTGTTATATCCAAAAGCAATGAATACCATCCCGTTAGATTAATATTGACTTCTTCATTTCCTTCGCTATTGATAGGGAGATGTGTCGTATTTAAATCAAATAAAGAGTTGTTATATCTACAGTCGGGGAAATTAAACTAGTTCGTAATGTTGTTTGAACTTGGAGTACATTCACACCTCGTATTTTCATAGATAGTGAAATTGGTTGAAAATGTTTCCTCAAAGATCATATAACGCTTAGTACCTTTACTTTCACACACAGACTGTACTAAATATATACTCTTTGTCTCATTGCCTGTTTGAATTAAAACATTCTCGTCTATTAGTTTTCCTGTAAACAAATAACTCTTCTCATTCAAATTTCCTTCAAATTGTTGATTCTCTAAAAATTGCGCCTTTACTGTCTGTTTAACGCTCCCTTCAATATACAAATAAAGTGATTTCTCATTCACTTGATAACCAATAAGCCACTTTTGATCAATGTTTGAATACATATGAAATTCAGTTTTGTATTGGATTATCATGACTCCAGCAACATCTTCAACGTAAGTCCTGCAATTGATTTCCTCGTTTAAACACTTCAAAAAGACTGACAAATAATCTTTATTTGATGGATAAAAAACAAGATGTGTGTTGTTAAACTTCGTTTTAATAGAAAACAACTTCATGTTCGTTTGTTCAATAGGAAAAACATAAGTTTCAGCAGTCTTAAAACCCCTGTCATCAAATACCACTGATTCGTTAATACAACATGTATCCTTCAATAAAACTTCATAAAAGCCAGCCGTATAAGTCACACTCCAACTCTTTTCCGTTGCACACGATTCTTCAACAAATGATATCGTTCCGTTCTGTTTTACATCACACCAATAAGAAGAAACAGAATATATTTGAAGTAGTAACAATAATACCATATCTAATAGAAAGTTCATTATTTTTGTATCCTTTGTATTTTTCTTGGATATTTTCAATATTTTTTCAATATTTTTATTGTAAAAATAACTCTACAGAAGGATTATCTCTTCAAGACTCATAACAATTTTTTTATACTATATTATTCTATATTAATACCATTCTATGAATATTATTTTTTTAATAATACTTTTATAACATGTAAATAATAAAAATAAATTAATAGATTATATAAAATCTATTAAAATCCATCCATTACAAACTTCATTATATGTATATTTTGTTATTATAATTTATTATTTTGTTATTATAATTATACTATAATATTTAAAAATTAAATGGAAAAAATAACTCATTTATGTGAATGACACGGCAACGATTTGTTCAAGTTTCTCTTCACCCGATGGCATATCCCCTTTTACAAACCCATTTAATATCTCCGGTCTAAAAGCAGTAGAGAAGTCTTCATCCCACTCGACCTTTCTATTTTTGTGAACAACGAACGAAATGTAAGCGTTGAACACTTCATCTGAATTATAAACTTGTGATGGATCAGTGAAATCGATTGCTTTCTTATCCGATGGGTTCTGTTTCCACATGTTCCAACAATTCTTTCCTTTTGCAAACAATTTGAAGATACAGAAGTTGTCCATTTCAACCCAATCATTCGCGTATTCCGATGGAATATTCCCAAAGTGAACGACATAACAATTTTTGTTTGTCATTCTCATCAAGAGTACAACACTTTTCTTGCCTTTGATCGCAGAACAGAACAAAGGTCGTGTTAAACTTTTCTCTTTACTATCAAACAAAACTTCTGCTTTGCGTTTCTTAGAAATAAATTCAACTCGCTTGTCCAACACCATTTGTGCTAATAAAGTCATTTTTTCTTCCACTTCAGAGTAAGTATAGACTTTCGGTGTCGCTTCGGGTGGCGTTTCCGACTTTTGTGGTGCCTTTTGTATAACTTTCTGTTGTACATTCTGTTGGGCATTTGGTGTTTTGACATTGTCTTTAGAAATGCTCGCCTTAATAATTGGATTTTGGACACTTGCAGAAGTTTGGTTTTGTTCTTTTGGGTCAAGTTTTATTTCCATCTTTTTCGGTGTAATAGTAACGCCGGGTTGTATCCCTTTGACACCCTGTGGCGTCAGAGTAGCAGTCACTTGTGTTGTTTTTTGGTTCTTAAGTAATGCTTCATATCGAACGACAAGCATTGAGAATAGTCTTTTCTTATCTTCTAAAAGGGAAGGAAGTGCCTGCTTTACAAGTTCCAATAGCTTTTCATTTGTTATAGTATCTGGCAACGGAGTGGGTGTGGAAGGAGGAATAGCATCCATACCAACCGACTTCATAAGATCTTGAAGGTTCATTATAGGTGATGATGTAGCAACATAATTCTCCTGTATGAAAGGATTTTGTGGTGCGCTTGCTGTCAGACTTTGACGAAATTGGGGAGTGCTGGATGTATAACTATTTATGTTCTGTTGGCTGTAACGCTGAGTCGTTACAGATGGTTGTTGAGTTGGTTGTGCAACTGAGTAAGGAAGAGTTGTCGAAGGATATACATTTGGCTGGGTTGGAGGGGTGGGTTGGACACAGTAGGTTGGTTGTGTTGAAAGGTTACCTGGAGTAAAGACATTTGATGAGTTAATTGGTTGTGTTAAAGTTGTATGTTGCCCTGGAGTATAGACGTTTGATGAGTAAGTTGATGGTGTTGCAATTGGATGTTGACTTGGAGTATAGACGTTTGATGTATTGATTGGTTGCGTGACAACTGGTTGTGTACAAGTGAATTTAGGAGTTGGGTTGTTTGACAGTGTCGGAGGTACAGGAGCTTTAGACGTAGAAGAAGGAAACCTGATGTTGGTAATTTTGATACTCATTGAATGTATTTTCTTGTTTTTAAGTTTAAATTAACAATTGTTGTATCTAAAATTCAATCAATTTTTTATATAAAAATGAACCACAAATGTTGTCTATTATTAATTGATTATTATTAATTAAAAATTATAATAAATAAATTAAAATATATAGTTATAATCATAATGTATATTTTAATATAACAGTTTTGTGTTGTTTTTGTAAACTCAAATAATTTTATCGGTTATTTACAATGAGTTTATACTATTGTTTTTTTTTTCATATAAATTTATAGTAAAAATAAAAAAGAAAAAAAAACATCATTCCGATATATTCAAGTTATAAAAACAATGAAATTAAAATTTAATAATGAATTATTATATATAAAGTAATGTTATTATTATTATAATAATCATATAATTGAATATAATATTTTATTTTTTTTTGTTATTAATTTTAGAAATTGACAAACAAACAACTGTAATTTGATTAAATTATATATTTAATATAAAAATTAATAATTCAAATTACAATTTAAAATGTTATTTTAAAAACAAATAAGGAATTAATTAAGAAAAAAATAATTAAGCAATTGTACCCAAAAGGTGTAAAAAATAATAACAAATTTAATAATCGTAAAGTGTATAACATTAACTGACTCAATAAAATTTATTCAATTTACATTGTGTATAAAATTATAAGTAAATTTTTAATAATAATTTTGTAAAATAGTAAAGGAATAAGACATGAAAATAGATTAGAAGCACTTTCTGTGGACGATGGCTGGGCCAGACTCGTCGTACTCTTCCTTGGTGATCCACATGTTCTGGAAAGTGGACAACGAGGCAAGAATTGAACCTCCAATCCAGACAGAGTACTTTCTCTCTGGTGGTGCAATGACCTTGATCTTCATTGTTGGTGGTGCAAGTGCAACCATCTCCTTCTCAAGTCTGTCGTTGATGCCTGGGTACATTGATGTTCCACCAGACAAGACGATGTTTCCGTACAAGTCCTTTCTGATATCGACATCACACTTCATGATTGAGTTGTAAGTTGTCTCGTGAATACCTGATGCTTCCATACCAAGGAATGATGGCTGGAAGAGTGCTTCTGGGCATCTGAATCTCTCGTTTCCGATGGTGATGACTTGACCATCTGGAAGTTCGTATGATTTCTCGAGTTCTGATGATGAAGCAGCCTTTTGCATTTCTTCGTTGAAGTCAAGAGCAACATAGCAGAGCTTCTCCTTGATGTCTCTGACAATTTCTCTTTCAGCAGTTGTGGTGAAAGCATAACCTCTTTCAGTCAAGATCTTCATGAGGTAGTCAGTGAGATCACGACCAGCAAGATCAATTCTGAGGATGGCGTGTGGGAGTGAGAAACCTTCATAGATTGGGACGCAGTGAGAAACACCATCACCAGAATCCATGACAATACCAGTTGTTCTACCAGAGGCATACAATGAAAGGACAGCTTGAATTCCAACGTACATGGCTGGGACGTTGAAAGTCTCGAACATGATTTGTGTCATCTTTTCTCTGTTAGCCTTTGGGTTCATTGGGGCTTCAGTCAAGAGGACTGGGTGCTCTTCTGGTGCAATTCTGAGCTCGTTGTAGAAAGTGTGGTGCCAGATCTTCTCCATATCGTCCCAGTTGTTGACAATACCGTGCTCAATTGGGTATTTCAAAGTCAAGATACCTCTCTTTGATTGTGCTTCATCTCCAACATAGGTGTCCTTGTTGCCCATACCAGCCATGACTGAGACTTGTTTTGGTCTGCCAACAATTGATGGGAAGACAGCTCTTGGGGCGTCATCACCAGCAAAACCGGCCTTGCACATACCAGATCCATTGTCTACGACAAGTGCTTGTACTTCTCCTTCTTCTCCCATTTGAATTAAATTAACAGATATACCAACTTAAATAGCCAACTTGTTTTAAAAATTAGAGGCGTAAATTGATCTTATTAAAGATAAAATTTACAGATCAACTTGGTTTATTATTTTATAATAATTATTATAATTTAATATAATTAGATTATTTAATACAATCTATAAAATATTTATATTTAGTTCAAGATAATAAATTAATTTAATAATAATTTTTAAATTATAAAAATTTAATAAAAGATAATTATTTAAAACAAATTAAACATATTTATATTTGAAAAGACTGTGTAAAATTATAATATGAATAATTTTTAGATTTTTATTTATATACATACTATTGATTTTTATTATAATTTAATTAGTGATTATTTAATTTAAAGAAATACAACACCATAATAATAAAAGTGCATTTGCCGGGACTCGAACCCGGATCTCCACCTTGGAAGGGTGGAATTCTGCCCTTAGACCACAAATGCTTCTTATTATTTATTAACAATCTAATAGATACTAACAACTCAAATGTATAGTTATTTTTAATGAATTTATAGACTGATAATCACTCTTTTAACTTTTTGTAAGTAGCTTCTTAAGACATAATAATGTTGAAAAGATAATCAAGTTGTAACAACATATTATTAAGTCTTTTTTAACACATTTCTTTATATCAATGATTTTAAAGTTGTAACGTATACATTATTTTATTTATTATTTTATTCCTACCAACTGTAATTTATTTATAATTTATTGCTTTCATGTTTGAGTAAGTCTTAGCATAATAACAACATAAATAAATCCAACCCAACATAATAAAAATAGTTAAAAACTAAATAATTATAAATATTACTGTGAAGATAAGAACCAAATGTCCAACACTTGAAGCACCACTCTTTGTGATCCCAATTTCGTCATAGGGAATTTCCTTCCAACAACCCATATCATAAACAGGGGAGTGTTCTTTCAGTTTGAAATTTTGATTTTCGGGGTCTACGAATAATGGGTCAATGCTTGAATTGTATTTATGATCATTGAATGTTTTGAAATAGTCATAGAGTAAATTGTTACCTTCAAAATCAGTTTTAACTGTTTTATATATAACGTTACAATCGACCACTGTGTTCTCTGGTTGTAGCCAATTCTTTTCATTAATAATTCTATTGTTGTCGTTTGGTATTTTATACAACAATGGATATCTACTCTTCCATGGATCTACAAGTCTATTCACATTTTCATCACTGCACCTTTCAAGCAGATTCCATGAGTCTCCACTCTTTGTTGAATAATAAGTAGGCCCTCCATTGTATTCCAAAAATGCCACATAACAATCGTACATAATGTTATTTGTTACTTCAACATCACGTCCACCTCCATGTAATATACATTTCCCATTGATCTTGTTTAAGATGTTGCCATACACTTTGTCACCAGCTAATATCCCATCCATGTATATCCCTTGCACATACGAATTTGATTTCCCCCATCCAGTCAAGTTGTATATTCGATTGTATTTAATTACATTGCCTCTGTAATCCCATCTGCGTCCAGAGTATATTGCACCTGCATCACTTGCATATAAACACACGTTTTTTATTATATTGTAACTGATCTCATTTTCATTACCACTGTACTTAATTGCTTCATGTGGACTGTCTTCAATATAATTATGAGTCGCTTTATTACCAACTCCGTTGAGTATTATGGCAGGTTTGTACGTGTAATGTCCTTGTGAAAACACAGAAAATGTGTTATCTTTCACAATGCAATTCCCGTATTCAAGAGTTGCTCTCACCCCACAATTTATTGACAAAATTGTTGCCGAAAAGTCGAGGAATGTGTTATTAACAATCATATGATTTTTCCCATAAAATTCAATTCCAATGTCACTTGAGTGTGAGAATGTACACCCACTGATTTTCACATTGTCACTGTTAACATTTCCAATACCACAAGGAAAGTATTTGAAATCCAAATTAGTCAATTCGACATTCCCAACTTTATCGATTTTGAGTGCTTCCTTTATTGAATGTGATATCCAAATTTCTTTGGGATGTCCATAAAATATAACATATATCTTCATGTCTTCTCTATCTATATAATATTCACCTTCTTCATCCAATTCTTCAATCAAATTATACACAAAGAATGGCTTTTCGGGGAATATCCCATATGTTGCTTTCTTATCAAGTGTGATGGTTCGCTTTGTTGTATCAATACTAACAATCTGAGCAGTGTTGTCCGCCCACATATACTTGAAATACCCCTTCACCCACATATTTTTGGTGTATTTCCAGTTATTAATTCGGTCGTTGTTATACCCAAACTCCTTTGTATCTGTTGTTGTTGTATCTGCAAAAGCAGTAAACATGAATCCTCTGTATATGTATCCCTCATCTGGTATATTGACAATGCCACTTGCTCCTGAATTTGCCAATGGACTAATATTTCCAGCTAAAGAGTCTCTCTTCGAGCTCCAAGAAGCGCCATCTGTAATTACTGGTACTTTACAATCACTTCTTGTTGATAGGTAATAAGTTCCATTTGTCGTGTAAATATAATAAGTTTTACTATTGACAGCAACTGTCTTTTGGTATACCATTTCCCCATCACATCGTTTTGAAGACGTTCGATAATAACCAGAAACATCTGGAGAGAACGTTCCTTTTACCACATATATGGAGTCTGTCTTGTTATCATTTGAAGTGACATCTTTATTTGGATATCGCGCTATCTTCATTCTACTGTCATCAACAAAAAGTTCAGTTGTCTTCAGTTCAGCTAAGTCAATCAAATTGATTTTGTCGTCTAAAGTGTTCAAATCACAAACTTGCACTTGCGAACGGACACTTTCTTGTATTTTGTTGAACTGCTTTGAGTCTTTTTGTTCGTCTAATTTTCTGAAGGCTGCAAATGGGATTTGGGTTCCTCCAACTAAAGTGGCTTTTTTATTTGGAAAAGTGTTTGTAAACTTAAGAGGGACATTGTTTGTGTTGTTCAAATTGTTAAGTGTGATAGTTAGTGTTTTATTTATCATTTTATGATATCCTGGAGACAATTTAAAAGTAACTCCTTCTGTTGGTAACTCTTTTTTTGTAAATGAATCAATGGCAGCTTGCACTGTTCTATAAGGTTTGTTATAAGAACCGTCATAATAATCTTGTCCCTCTGTAGAAATGAAGATATCAATTCCATGAGAAAACACAATAAGAAGTAAAAATATCATAATCATTATTCAGTTATAAGAGTCGACTTTTATTTCATAAAATAAATTAATTATTCGATTTTATCTATTTTTTTTCGATTTTTTTATTATCAATAAATAGGTTTACAATTAGTTTTTATTATACCAATTATTAATATTAGTTATAATTCCAGTTAAAAAAAAGATTTTTTTTGAGTTATTTGATCGAAATGTTATTATGAAATGTTTAATTATATTCAGAACCATGAAATAACTCTTAAAGTAATAACAAACTTGAGAATTACTTTGACTCAACGTTTTATTTGGAAATTTTATGTCATTGTAACATAATTAATTTGTATTTGTTTTGATTATAGATGGTTATAACGTCAAATTTGCTTATTTGTATTAGATTTCCTATGTTATGATGTTTTATAATATATTTCAGTTTGTGCGATGATATACCAAAGATACAAGTTAGATAACAAACTTTTGAACATGAAAATAAAATACATTTAAATTAATTATTTTCATTTACTTATAAATAAAGTAATTTCTATATGAATTAAAAAATGTATATGATAAAGCAAAATTAATTATATTGTCTATTGATGGACGTCGAAAATTAAATTTAAATTCAATAGATGACAAATTTGGACGTACTATAAGTACCATTATGTGTTATATAGTATTCAAATAAATAAAAAAACAACATTTATATTTTTTGAGTCATTCAAAAAATTTAAAGAAATACAACACCATAATAATAAAAGTGCATTTGCCGGGACTCGAACCCGGATCTCCACCTTGGAAGGGTGGAATTCTGCCCTTAGACCACAAATGCTTCTTATTATTTATTAACAATCTAATAGATACTAACAACTCAAATGTATAGTTACCTTTAATGAATTTATAGATCAATATTCACTCTTTTAACTTTTTTTAAATTGGTTATCGAAACATAAGAATCACGTTATTACATCATAAAATATTAAAAACATAAAGTGAGTTATTCAACTAATATGTAAAGTCAAAAGACAAAGTGAATTAGCAAGCTCCGAGGTTCTGGCAAATGGTGACCTTGTCGACATTGTTTTCGATCATCTTGATGATTTCGTCAACACCGAAGTTCAAGAATGAAGTGCAAAGAGTTCCAAGGAATCCAGAAACGCCATCACAGAGTTCGGTGATGTATTGTCTGACGGCATCAGCTCCATCAACAACAAGCAACTTCTCGAGCATGTCGACTGTGTCCTTGCAAAGGTTGCAAATCCTATTCATTAATTATTAAAGCATATAATGTCCACGACAACAAACAAAACACCTTCACGAGCAGCGAAGACGCAAGCGATAATAGCAAAGATAACGAAAGCTCTCATAGCGAAACAAGTGATTTTTTAAGATAGAAAATGTCCTTTATATACTCACTCTCAATATTTTTTCAAACAATCTTTTAGAAATGATTAAAAGAGCATTTTAGATTTTTAAATAAACACGTCAACATTTTACAAACATTTGTTTTAAATTAATTAAAGCTATAATTATATGATAATATTTACATATTATATGGTTTTTAAATTGGATTTAAAATATTATAACGATGAAAAAAAAAGGTCGATCTGC
>NW_004191594.1:154100-159604 GCF_000330505.1 Entamoeba invadens IP1
TATAAATTAATTAAAATAAAACAATAAAACATGGAAATAACTTCGTATTAATTTGATTGGTGTGGCAAAACCAACTTTATGAGTGTTAAAAACACCAACAAAGTCCTCAAATGCCGAAGTAACACACAATGGTGTAAATGATGGAACTCTAAAATGATAAGGAAAAACTGAATAATTCAAATGCATTTGCTATTTCCTCTTTTTTTGGCGCTTTCTGTGACAGGTAGCTTAGTAGAAGTCGATATCAGTAAGGTGAATGAAACTTTAAAACACTTTGTCCCATATATTGGGTATAATGAACGTTCAGAATCTCGACACAACTTGCCTGTGTATTATGACTATTCCGATCCCAAAGAATTCAAATGGGACTCAACATTGTCAATCGTTCAGAACCGAACAGGTACTGTAAAGATGTCCAGTCCTCGTCGTCCACAAATCATTGATATGAAAGAAGAGGCTTGGCTTCAGTATGACCGCAATTTGACACTTTACTCATTAACAAAACAACCCCCACAAGTTGAAGTGGAGTCTCCGTATAATCAACAAATCGATCAAGATGCTCCAATGACGCATCACCTCTATTTTTATTCAGAAAAGATTAAGAAAGAGTTCATTTTGACATGTATTAAAGGTAAATTGAATGCCCTCTCCACCGCATATCTAACTATATCACACAAGGATATTGGTGATTGTGGACAGTATATATCAGCTGGAAACACTGTTGTAGCTGTTAAAAACGACACTAAAATAACAGTTTATAGTTATTACAATGGCCCAGACTTTACTTCTGTTATTGGACAATACAAGTTTTTTCGGAACATCAAACTTGCAGACTCAACTTCAGAAACTTTTCAATATGACCCAATTAGAATGACTCGAGACAATATATTATACGTTCCAGTGTCCGGGAGTAACAAAGTCTCTGTGTTTGACGAGAAAACTAAATACGAGAAAGAAGACATTTTGTCTGTTCCATTCTATCAAGAGGGTACTACTGAGTTCTTAAAACCACTGAAGTACTCCCCCTTTGAAAATATCATTTCATACGGACAAGTCATTTTAGTGGGGACGCCGGGGTACTCGACACCAACTTTAAAATTTTGTGGAGGAGGCTACGTCTTTTTTGATAACATTTTAGACCCAAATTTCCACCCGAGATTTGTTACTATCATCAAAATTAACTCGACGATTGCGTACTCATACTTGGGATACTCGGCCAGTACATCTGCAAAGACAGCATGGCTGGGCGGGTTCCATACAATAAACACTGATTATACATATCCATCATTGACTACATCAATTAAAAAATTGACACAAGAGTATTGTACATATTCGGTGTGTGAGTGTCACAATAACTACACCTTTGTTAATGGGACGTGTGTTTTAAATACAAAGCAGAAGACAAGTAAAGCTCTGATTATTGTATTGTGTTTAATATCGTTCTTACTGTTAATAGGATGCGGCGTCGCTGCTATTTTAGTCTTCGGCGTGTGGAGGAAGAACAAGAAGAGGACGCCACAAACCAAATTCAAGATCGGCAATTACGCGTACGAGTTCACCGCAGTCGACAAATTCCCGTTGTCCTTGGACACTAACACTCTCTCCTTTGGGTACGACAAAACTAAGGCGCCTGTCGACGAAGAGTTAAGACAGACACTTAGGGTTTTGAATAACACCAAAAAGACTTACAAATACTCGTTTAATCCACAAGAGACGGAGAACCACCACTTCACCATTTCGTTCAGTCCAAAGACAGGCAAATTGGCTGCTGGAATCTTCCAAGAAATCGAAGTCAAGTGCAAGTTTTTGTGCACATGCAGACCCACCGAAATTGTTGACTTAATGGCGTGTCAATGTGACGACGACAAAGCTGAAGAAGAGCACACGGCCATTAAAATAGGGTGTGAGAGTATGAATAGTGTCAAATTGGACTACGAAGAGTTTGTGAAAGACCGCGTGATAGGCGAAGGCTCTTTTGGTGTCATTTTCTTGGGGAAGTATCGAGGAAACGTTGTTGCTATTAAGAAGACTAAGAACTTCTCATGGCCCGAAGATGTCCTTGAGAATTTCAGGAAGGAGGTTGTCATGATGAATAAGACGCGATGCCCTTATATAGTCAACTTTGTTGGATGTGTAGATACTCCTGACCAATATGCCATTGTAACCGAATACGCACCATACGGCAGTTTGAAAGATGTCTATGAAAGTCCAAAGTTCACCGATATCTTAGCTACAAAGTGTTTGACTGATGTCGCAAATGGGATGGTATTCTTGCACTCTTCTTTAATTATTCATAGAGATTTAAAGCCAGAGAACGTCTTAGTCTTTTCAATGAGAAAGAAGGAGAAAGTGAATGCTAAAATATCGGACTTTGGGACAAGTCGAGACATCAGTTATTCCAATGTAGTCAGTAACAATGGAATGACACAAGGAGTCGGTACACCTGTTTGTTCTTCTTTTTGATATTAATAGTTCTTTTTATAATAATATTATTAATAAGTATAATATTTATTATACGTATTATAATAATACTATAAATACTAACTTGATAGTTATATATGGCACCCGAGTTATTGTCTAAGGAGAAAACGGAATATGGGCAACCAGTCGATGTCTTTGCGTACGCAATTTTAACATTGGAAGTGATGACTAGGAAAGTGCCATATTTGAGTCAAACGTTTAACCACTCATGGGACGTTTCAGACTTTGTTATCAAAGGCGGAAGACTGGACATTCCTAAGAACTTCCCAGAAGGAATTTCTCAATTAATCGCCGACTGCTGGGACAACGATCCCAACAAGCGACCCAAATTTCCCGAAATTCGCGATCGAATCGAAGCCATTTGGAATGGACTGTACAAAAAGTACTTGGACGACAAATCGGAGAAAGAAAAGGCTTTGAATGCACTCGAGGCGTCACAGCCGCACAAAATCGACAAGAATGAGGAAAAGAAGAAAGAGAAAAAAGAAGAGAAGACGCCTATTTTGGCAGTCAACTATGAACAATCATCACTTCTGACCCCAAAAGAAGACATCACAGTCACTTCAGTCGTTAACGACTCATCACTCGTAAATGTAATAGATGAACCACAGGTCGTTGGCCACGAAGACGTACTTACCGCAATTGTCGATGATGTGTTCTAACTCACTCGTTTTCTATATTAAATAGTTAAATTTACTATATTCAGTAAAACTATAATAGTATAGTAAATTGTTAGAAATCAATAGTAAAAAAGAATAAGTAAAAAGCCGAACAACATACAGACAACCTGCGCTTCAAACATCTTTTGAAACACGGGGCATGTGCTTGGAAGCGCCTCTCTTTTTGAGCAACGTATTTTTTTCATTCACACTTCCAGAGTCTGAAAGATCGGCATCGGCTTTGAGTTGAACTACGCACTTCTCTGTTAGGTCATCGCATGTTTCTGGTTGTTCCAAAATCGTTAGCTTGAGTGGTTCGGACTTTTTGGCTGTTCGTTTCAGCTCCAATTGTTGGACGTCTTGTGGGTTGATAGGTGTTGTGTCGTTAAATATCGAACTCTCTTTGTTATTTGTTTTGTAGTGAGTCTCTTGCTCGTCTTCTCCTTCAACCAAATGTCCAGTAGTGTATGTACGATACAAGGAAGTCTCACTTGGTCTATATATTAGTTGATTATTATTAGTATGGTTAAATTATAATTAAAACAATTATAAAATATAGTTTTGAGTTCTGTGAGAGAATAGTTTCAGAAGTATCATAAAGCTATAGTTTATAGAATAATTAATAAAAGAATTATAGTGCAATACAAACAATTTGACGGTGTTGATGAGCTTCGAGAGCATCGACGTGAACTCATTTTCGACTTGTGTGTATTTCTGAAGCAGTTCCACGTCATTCGATGTGTTAGAAAGTGTGACGAGAAGTGTATTGAATTGGCTGTTGAGTAACACTGCTCTCTTATATAATGCTTTGAGTGACTGTATTTGTATTGACCCAACATCCTTTTCGATTGTCTCTGTAATGAGTTTCGAGCACTCCTTCAATTCAGCTGATGAACTTTGTATCTTCTGTTCAATTGTATCGTTCTTCTTCTCGACACTAAGTTCATTTGTTGGACTATATTCTCCATTACCAAACACTGGCAATGATTCTCCAGTTAAGTACTTATCTCTCAACACTGTATATTCGCATAATTCATCAGGATATAATTGTCCCCATGTCAATATAATTTTGATCGCCTTTTCATTCACCAAAGATGGTTTGAACCCAGTGGTTTTGAGCTTCTATCTGTGAATATAAAAACAATAGTTTAATTGTAGTTTATTATATTATAATACTCGACTATAGTTATAATAATACATATAATAATATATAATAATATATAATATTATATAATAATATATAATAATATATAATATTATAATATACAAACATCTAATTCAGCAGCTCTCTCAAAAAGCTGTAGGAAATCGGAATTAACCACTTGTGGTCTGAAATCTTTGGCTTGCTTCACTAGGTAGTCAGTAAGACAAAGAGTGTAATACATTTCCTTTTTATGAAGAAACCCATTGCAGTACGACTTCATCTTATTAACAATTTGTATTCTAAGAGCCATTTTAGCATCTGGAATGCTTTTCACAATGCCTGACAATGTGGCAAAAGTTTTCAAGTTGGGGCTGGGCTGCATTTCATTTGTTGCGTAGTCGACAATTTGACTCAGTGGGACAGTCTTTTTCTGACTCATGATGTTTGGGTAATTGATTTGAAGTTCTTTAAAGACTTTTAACTTGGAAATAAAACAAAGGCGCACAATAATGTTTACTTCACTGATTGGGCATGTTTTTATTTGAAGTAAAAACGTCTTCATTGTGACTCAATTTTTTCTTTTCTTTGATGGGTTCTTTGTTATAAAGAGGGAATTTTGTAAAGGAAAGAAAAAGCCAAGATAACTGTTTTACTTTAGTTCTTAGAGGATAATTAAATATACTATTTATTATAGTTTAATTATGGTTTGTTTTCTGTGGTACATTTTCTATATTACACTCTAAATTAGAGTTATAATTTTAATATAGTTTCCTGTATAATAATACCTTTCTGATTTTATTAATAATTTGTGATATTTTTATTATTTAAATAATTACTATTTTTTTCAAATAACATTTTTGGATATAACTTTTTTCATCTTTGAATAGTAATGAAAAACAATAAAAAACACAAAGAAATAACAAATGGAGGATATACTTGGAACAAAACGAATAGGATACACAGATTTACTGAATTTAGTCAACAATGGGGCTTTTCAAGAGTCTTTGGCAAAGTGGTATCTTCATCTGATCGAAACTCGTATTGACGTTTATCTCTTACAAAACGGTTTTGATCAAAAAGCAATACCAAAAGATTACAACGTCCATCCCCAAAACATTCAAACCCTAAAAAATAACTCACAAATTCTCTCGTCAATCCTCGACCCACAAAACGAAAACCTAAGCTCTACACAAACTTGGTGCGTCCAATCACCCACTAAA
>NW_004191594.1:159704-183490 GCF_000330505.1 Entamoeba invadens IP1
TCCTACTTTCTTTTGTTTGTTGTTTATTCTTGTATTATAAAGTACTAATAATTAATAATATTATATATAGTAACTTATTATTAGAATTGAATATGACATAGATACAAATAAACAGACTGAAAGTACCCCGCCAAACAAAATGTTGTTGGACTACATTTACTTGAACTCTCTTCTTGACGAATCGAAAATTAAATCCGCTCGTAAAAACGATGTCAACAACTTGACATTTGTAGGTCTTATTTTTAATTATCTAGTTCGTCTCAACTATGAGTGCCAGTCCTCACTAACTCATTGGTCTTTGTAATTCTATTACCAATCCAATTCATTCAAAATAACACTAACTTGTACAAATTTGATTCAATATTCCTTCAAGCGTTTCTAACAGTTCACCAAACTTCTATTGATCGCAACATCATTAACAAAATTCTTCAATGTTCTCAAAAAGCTCTTTGGTGTCAAGTTCTGGAAAAGTAAAACAATCCGGTTTCTTTCTTTCTCAGGCACACCTTCTTCTGTGTTGATTGTATATAAAACCTATTTTTAAGAATATATTTATAATATTTATAATATATTTATAATATATTAAAGTAATTCACAAACTTCTTCAAAAATCGCTTTGGCATTGGGCTGCTCTTTAGAAAAATCAAAAAGTAATTTCGCCAATTCCTCAAAGTTGTTATGATTTTCAATCATTGTTGTTAATACAGTAAACACAATTCGTGTCGATGCCTTTCTAATATAGTCCCACTTGAACATCCTTTTTTTCATGTTTAATTGTTCCACTCTCTCTACAACAAGTCTAACAACACTCATATCTTCATTCTTAATTCCTTTCACTATCATGTTGACACCAAACATCACGAGCTCTTGATCAGTCATAACCTTCTCCGCAAACATTTCTGTCAAGTCAAAAAGGATAGTGTATGACTCTATAACAACTTCTGTTGTATACAAATCAGACGACAATAACTTCCCCAATTTGTCCATACAAAACATGAATGCCTTCTCACTCATTTGTAACAACTCTATGGGCATCCCATCAAAGTTATTCACATATTTTCGCACTGAAAATTGCACAAACCTCGAAAACATGGCGATGTACACACACAACGACTCACACTCGATCTTGTCCCCACTCTTTATCACATCATCAAAGTGTTCTCCATACACCTCAAAGAACGAATCAACCACTCCACTCAATTGTCCATCCGCCAAATTATTCCCAAGTGTTTTAATAGTTTCATTAAACAATTGGCAATACGCATTCCTGAGGTATTTACTCATCTTCATCAAGTTGTCTTTCACATAAGTCACATGTAAGAGTTCAACACAATTGAATAGAAGACTCGAACCAACTCGAATACTGTCGCATTTGGAAATGACGTCTTTCATAAACAAAATACTCGTTATACATCCATTCTCGTCATTCTTCTCGCACTTTTCTTTGATTTGCAGGATCAGAAAATTGAGTAATTGGTTCCCAAAGTCCACCTCTTGCTGCGATATTTCTCTCCCGTTTTCTATTAACACAAAAGACAAGACCATACCATACACCTCAGCTTGGAGTTGTGCAGGAAATTGTCCCACAACCCCAAGAATTTGTTTGAATATATCATTCACCACTTTGTATGTCAGACTCTCCGGCTTCCACATCGCAACAACGTCAAACCCCAATTCCAATATCTCCTTTTTGATATACACATTCACACACTTGAACCCCATCGAAAAGATAATAGAGGCTATTGAGCTCCTCATCTCAATGGTACTTGCGCGTAGCATCCCACATAAGTTCTCTACAAGTACTGCGTATGAAGTAACAAGTGTCTTACATTCATCATCTTGAATACTTTGCACACAAACACCGTACTCTAACACCTGCTTTAAAAATGAAGTACACCCTTCAGGACTCAAATTCTTCCCAGCAAGACTCATGAGAAACACCGAATTTGCTGTACTGAAATCTAATATGGCGCCAATGCCTATTGTCTTCCTATTTAAAATCAGTTCAATTGCATTCTTCGAGTAGTTCTCACATATGGATTTGCAGTTCTCGTTGTACTCGATCAGCCCTCCAATGTAAAGCATAGACTGGTCGATGAGTCGTTCATACTCCGTTTGTTTATTTAACAGATCCTCTGTCAAATCCAACTCTTCCATTCGACCATTTTTGAAGTGGAAGATAGAGTCTAAGATACACGCACACATCACCTCTATCTTGTCTAACTCCCCAATTGTGTAGACGTACCTTGCAAGTATGGGAAAGACGGGATGTAACTCCCTCATCATTTTCACATCGCTGTGGTGGAGTTCATTAAATTTCAAGACACTCGTAACACCATCATTCACTGAAGCTTTGAAATTCAAGTCGTTCATCTGGCGGTCACTATTCACCACAAGAGTCATCAACTGGACGATAAAATTCACGTTGAAATGGTCATTATTGACAGAATTGGCAATTTGCAGTCTCATTGCTTCTAACATCTTAAGCAAATTGAACAACGGAAAATCAGTTCCATGCGCTGATATCATTTTGTCGCAACAGTCACTCACCACTTCATTCAACTCGGGCATTCTATCTGATTAATATAGTTTGCAATATAGTAATTAATAGTATATTTTATATCGAAAGTAAGTTCATATATAACAAACAGAGAAGCTTGTTGGATCATCTTAGTGAAGTCAATTGTTCTGAAGACATAAAATTGAAACGTTGTAAATGCTTTGGCAAAGCAATTTAAAGCACCGGTAAAGTCCGTGTGATAATTATTAAGAATGACCCTCATTATGTTCTTCCCTTCATTAGAAAATTGGATGAACGTGTTAGCCTTAATACGCAAACGTATTTTGACCTTCGTGACTTTGTTCTCAAAAATGTCAAAAATGGTTGAAAGACATGTGAAGAAGAGATGACTGTTTTGTGTGTTTTTGAACAATGTAACAACTTCAGTGACTGGAGAAACAGTTTCGTAATTCACTAATATAGTCCCACAATAGATTTCAACAATTTGACTCAGTAAATTCCCCTTTTTAAGTTGATCCAATGTTATCATTGCACTCACTAATAGACTCTTGACTAGTGATACATCTTCTTCAAACCACTCCCGTCGTATCCGCTTCTCAAACACAAACGTCACAAACCACACAAGCCTTTCGTCGAGCTGTGAGACGTTTTTGAGCAACTCCAATGCAAATGTAAACGCCTGCTCTGTCTTCACAAAGTCCTTTAATTCCGCCTCCGCCCGTTTCATCATCGCCTCATTTGTTGCTTGAAAATAATTTGTAAGTAATTGCATTTTGCTTTTCAAGTTTTTTTAAAGAAAAAATCTTTGATCTTCCAATTCACATCCCTGAAATGAACTTTACCAATTTTTTTTAAAATATACTATTAATATTGATTTATATTACTATTTGTTACTAATATCATCATTCACAAAAACACTTTTTATTTTGTTAAAATAAAAATTAGTTGTTTTTCATAACTATACATAATTATATTTATATAGATAAATTATTATCTATATTATAATATATTATTAATAAATAGTTGTACTAATTTATGATACAATTAATAATAAAATATTATGATATATATTAATAATTAGTAATAATCAACAAAAAGAAAAAGAAGGGAAATAACATAAGTTAAAGAGTGAGTTACATATCCTCAAGTTCCTCCTCGATTGAGTGTGTGATTTTTTCAAAAGAGTCTTTGATTGGTTTGACAAATTGTGAGAGCTGACTCATCATCTCGATACTAATGACTTCCGCTTTTAATATCATTTGGATCTTCTTTGTGAGTAACTCTGCTTGCATCTGGAACTTAGTTTGCTGGAACTCAATCAAATCCTTTTTTGATCGTTGGTAGCATCCATAGACGCACAAATTTCTCAGGATGACGTGTGCATCAATTTCGACCAAAGATGCTTCATATAAAGGTGCTAGTGTTGATGAAATATCTTTTCTGTCTCGGATGATATCTACTATAGTGTGGTTTCTCTCAATAGACTGCTTGACACCGACGTTTTGAAGATCGTAATGTGTAATGTAATTCAAAGTCTCTTCATTGACATAATCGTGTGCATCTTTTTCTTTATTAGGGTTGTATGGCTTACACGTCTGTGTAGGTTTGTGTTGATGGTCATTAGTGACTTGCATGCACACCCAACAGAAGAATGAATGACACTTATAACATGACATCCATTGACATCCTCCATTCTTTTCAATGAATGTCCCACATTTTGGACATGGTCGAGAGTTCTCTCGAATCCATTTCAAATTCAATCCATCTTTCTTAAGTAACTCAGTCCACTTCTTCCACATGTCACAAGAGGCTGGACGGTGATTGTCACTCCCACACAATAAACACAAATCAGTTTCACAGTCACACACCGCCGTCACAGCACCACCAAAGTACTCTCCTTTGAAATGAAGGAGTTTAGTGCATTTATTGTTATTACAGTACTTACAGATGATTTGTTTGTTGTTCTCTATAAACCCGGTGATGAGTAATCCACAGTATTTGAAGTAAGTGTAATCATCAACTAATTTCCGTACAACATCCATACAGATACAACACTTGCATCCGCCAGATAAACACCGCAAGTTACCTATTGTCTTCCCAGACTCTTTCATCCCACTCAAAATGTGGTCGCGAATACAATTCACACAAAATGTATGTCCACAGCGATTTGTCATCATCTCCTCTGGAAGTTTGTCCTCGTAACAGACATCACAAGTCACACCAGAAGTCTCAAGCATTTTCTCCCTCTTTGTGTTCTCCTCTTCAAACCTCTTTTGAAGTTGGTTGAACCACACCCTCATGTCTTTTGGCACGTTCTTCTCGTTTGAAACAGCTTGGATTATTTCTTTTTCACTGGGCAGTCGGGTGGCCAAATCATAATAAAATTCTTTAGAATAATCCAATAGAGGGGCGGCCGTTGCTGTTTCCAGTGGTGGTGCAATTCTTCCCCTATATTTTTGAAGTTCATTTTTTAAAAGTACAATAAGCTTGTGAAGGTTGATTCTGATCTGTTGTAAAGCATCTTCTTCATTATTGTTGTTCATCATAAGGGCAGCAGTGGCTATGACTTTGTTGAAACCACGAGACATAATACTATTGACGGATTCTTCACTCACAAATAGTGTCCCATATTGTTTATAAGCTAATTTGGTATAGTCTGCGGGAAAACATTGTTCTTTAGGTGCATACCATTCTCGTGTCTTTTGAGAATACCCACACTTCTTCAGGAAATTGTCGTCATCAAAGAATTTTTCTTGAAGACGAGAAGACTTGAAATCAAAGTCATAAATCAACGACAAAGTAATTGGCTCAACAATATCAAAAAGCTCAGTACTTCCTTGTACCTCAGACTCTATCACTTTAAGAAGTTCACTTCGGTCAAGACACTCAGTCTCTTCTTTCATCTTTTTTCCTAGTTGTAAGTTATTTGGTTGTATACTTCATAACTATAAGTGATGTATGTTACAAACTGTAAGTTGATAGGGGAAGACTGTCGATAATACGTTTTGTCTGAGCATCCATTCTTTTTTTCTGTTTTCGAGTTCCATGTTATGCCTCATCCATCATTTCAAAAATTGTTGTTTAAAAACATATTGTTTTTTTTAATGTAAGAAACAATAGTTTTTGTCTCGATTTCAATGTGTTTTTTCTACAATTAAATCCTGTGATATATTAATAAATAGATTTTGTAAACTTCACATGTTTGAAAAATTTAAAGTTCAATCTTTGACTCACAAATTGTTGAAAACATATGCTATAATTTTGATTATTTTATTACTAATATATGGTTTAGATTTTTTAGAAATTAAACAAAATGACTCATTTGTTATTTTTATATTTTTTGAACAAATATTTTTCAAAATATTTTATTATTATTTTTTTTTCAAAACTATTGTTTATTTGAATTTATTTATTTATTAATCTGATACTAATAATAATGTATTAGAATCAATTTATTTTATCATAAAATATACAATTAAAAACTATTTTTTATTTTCTAATATTTATCTGAATTAATTTATTATTCAATCATATTATTTCACAACAAAATGTTAATAAAAAGAGTAAAAAATAGTTAGTAAAATAATTTACCAAATAAAAAACAAAAACTATATTTTATAAATATTTTTAATATAAACTATAACTATTATTTTCCAAACTAACATGACGAGATAGAAACTCGAAAATACACTCAAACATTCTCGATGTTGAAAGACCAAATGAACGAGTACACAAACCTTCGTCAACCCGATGACGAAGAGGAGGAACAAAAGTCTGATGGGTGGTTGATATGGTCGATATGGGTAATGATGACTATAGTAGCTGTAATAACCTTTACTGTATCATTAATGAGTCTTATATTTTTCAAATTAAAAATGGAGTCAACGTATCAGACCTTCCAACAATCGACTTTAATGTTAGCGCCAAAAGTCTTTACGCTTGATTCTTATCGTCTTCCGCCCCCTGCAGAGTGGGCTGGCTTTGATTGGGGAGTAGTCGAAAGTATTCTCTTAGGATCCGTCAATCGTGTGAATGAACAATCGAAGTGGAGGTATCCACGTATTGATCCTGTTGCTTCAAATGATTTGTACAATCGCTTAGATAGTAGTAATATTCCCCCTGAGAGTAACACTAGATATACAGCTTCCTTCTATGAAGCCAACAATGATAGTCTGAGAGTTGAAAGTTTGTTATTGACATCCAATGTTATTTACTATAACAACATTATAACAATTATAACAGTACAGTTGGGTACACATCACATCCATCAACAACCTTTTCCATTGGTAGAGTCAAGGATTCGTTAATGAAAGCTAACAACTACCCGAATGTCCCACAAGACAAACCACTCCACCCAATCATTTTAACACACGCGTCGTATAAAAATATCCGCACGGTCGGTGGAAATCCATTTGAGTTTGACATGTGCTATAACCAGAACTGTGAAGTGTTGGACCAATTCACTGCACGAGGGCTTCGGTCGTTTTCTGTGGTCGGGTGGAATGACAACATACGATCACTTGGTTCCATTCGATCAAATGGAGAAGCTGCTGTGTTCCAAGGTGGATTTATAGTGAGAACGCCGTCACAAGATGTTGGTCACACCCTCGCATATTTCACAGGAAACTTTTCGGACACCAAAGAGAATGAAATCTGCCCGAATTTGCGGTTGAGGAAGAATTGGAATCCATGTCAAACTCATATTGAAAGCACTTATGGTATGAAGTTTGACGATGCGAAGTATTATAGTCGTGGGGAGAAGGAAACCATCACTTGTATCCATTCCCTGAATACTCCAACCGCGTTAATTGTTATTCTCGACGATGGAAATAAACTTATGAAGACATATGACCTCAATGTGAATAACACGTACTATTTAGTCACTTCACCGAACGCATTTCCAAAGTACATTAAAACGTATAAAGAGGCCGTCTACGACATTTTATTGAAGGAATGCAACAAACAAGAAGAATGTAACTTTTTGGGGTTAAAAGAAGTGTCAGAAGAGTTGATGGGAGAGATCTTTAGACCACAGATATTTGTGAAGAACGGAGAAGAGTGTTCTTTTGTCTTGTTGCCATACGACACTTTGATGCGAATGAATTTGTTACTTCGACCAACTCGAATTAATAAATTGGGAAACTCATTCATGTCGTACGACTTTGTTTATTATAACTTGCAGATGAATAGCTCATTTGAAGAGAGTTACAAAAATGTGAAAATGGTTGAATTCAACGAACGACTGAACAAAGGAGAGGACGATTTACTCTTCTTTCGAATCAATTAACCTTTATAATACATTCATGACGTTCTTTTTGTTATAATGAATACATCATAATTGCTTTGTCCATTATTTTACAGTTCAAATGATGTTTTCTTCATTTACAGATCCTTTTAATTTTTTGGCCTTCAAAAAGTCAATTCGTTGTTTTGTATAATTCAATTTGTCCGTTTTTTTCTTATGATTTTTTCCTTTTTTATTGTTGTGGTGGAAGAAACGAATCGCACAACTTCTGTTTGTTAAGATTAAAATGGCACTTTTTAAGTGGAGTTTCGAAATATAAAAAGCGAAACACTAAATAAATAATTGGGGTCACTTAACAAGAAACATATTATAACATTTATTATTTATATAAATATGGTTTTCATATTATAAATTATAGTATGTATTGAACAGTGAAACGGTTTTGAGTTTAAAAAACAAGTCTAAGGGGAACTTTTTATTGTTGTTGTTTTTTGTTTTTTGGCTTGGTAAGCAGATTTATTATTTCTAGTAAAAATATGGTATATATAATTATATACAATAGCTAAATAAGGGTTTTTCAAAATCGAAATTAATGTGACAAAAAAAGCATGAAAAAACGATGAAAATAAAATACTCAATTACACCCCGATTTCCCGTTGTATTGATAACAATTGAAAGAAATTTATACGAAATTATTCAAGCGAAAAATTTAATCCAAAAGGTCACTAAAACCAGAATACAACTAAAATGAACTAATAAGAAATGAGTCAAGTTAAAGGGTTTAAAAAGCATTCATCCAGTTGTATGAATTGCAACAAGGCCGAACTGAATATTCAAAATGTCGAATTCGTTGAGGAAGTCCAAAATTTCATCAATGATCAACAAATATGAAAGCTTGGAACAAAAGAAAATCCGAGAAATTCATATCGAAGATGAAGTCAGAAAAGAAAAAGGTGCCCAAATACAGGGCTCAAAAGCTAGTAACTCAGACAAGGTAGCTGAAAAGGTTACAAAGGAACAACAAGAAAAAGAAATAGCTGCCAAACAAGCCGCTGAACAAAAAGCTCAAGAAGAGAAATTAGCACAAGAAAAAGCTGAAGCAGAGAAGGTTGCAAAAGAAGCTGCAGAGAAAAAAGCACAAGAGGAAAAAGAAGCACAAGAAAAGAAGGCTGCTGAAGAACAATTAGCCAAAGAAGCAGAAGAAAAAGCAAAACAAGAAAAAGAGGCTGAAGAAAAGAGAGCAAAAGAAATTGCTGAGAAGGAAGCCGCTGAAAAGAAAACCCAAGAAGAGAAATTAGCAAAAGAGGAAAAAGAAGCTGCTGAGAAAGCTGAAGCAGAGAAGGTTGCAAAAGAGGCTGCTGAAAAGAAGGCCGCCGAAGAGAAAGCAGCTGAAGAAGAGAAATTAGCCAAAGAAAAAGCCGAAAAGGAAGCTGCTGAAAAACTCGCAAAAGAAACTGAAGAGAAAGGTTTGTTACGTATTTTGCACACAATCATTTATATTGGTTTGATTTGAAAATTTTATTTACAAACAGAGAAAGAGGCTGCTGAAAAATTAGCCAAAGAACAGGCCGAAAAAGAAGCCGCAGACAAAAAAGCTCAAGAGGAAAAATTAGTACAAGAAAAAGCTGAAAAAGAAGCCGCCGAGAAAGTTGAAGCCGAAAAGAAAGCAAAAGAGGAGAAAGAAGCTGCTGAAAAAGCAAAACAAGAAAAAGAGGCTATTGAGAAGAAGGCTCAAGAGGAAAAAGAAGCGGCTGAGAAATTAGCAAAAGAAAACGCAGAGAAGGAAGCTGCTGAAAAAGCTGAACAAGAAAAATTGGCCAAAGAAGCTACTGAGAAGAAGGCTCAAGAGGAAAAAGAAGCTGGTGAGCAAAAGTTAAAAGAAGAGAAAGCCGCCGAAGCAGATAAACAAGTCGAAGAACCAAAATCTGAGACGCAACAAGAAGAAGTTCAAAGAGAAGAAGAACATAAAGAAGAAACAAAAGAAGATGAAATTCCAACTCAACGCATCATGTCTAAAGGAGAAAAGAAAGCGCGTAAGGCATTAGAGAAAGTTGGACTTGTCGAAGTTCTGAATGTCATTGAATTTTCGATGAAACGTGCTGATGCGAAGTTTGTGATTCACAGCCCAGCAGTTTTCAAATTGCCCGGCTCAGAGCAGTATGTCGTTTATGGAGAACCAAGAAACGAAATTGTTGATGAGAAAACACGAAGACTCTTCGAACAACTTCAGAGAGATATGGCTGAGAAACAAGCTGCAGACATCGATCACCATGAAGTACCACAGACTGAGAAGACTGAATCTTCTACTACAAATGCAGAAGAAGATAATGGCTATACACCAGTCGAGGCAGATGTCTCTGTTTTAATGGCACAAGCCAACACAACACACGAAAAGGCGTACGCCGCACTCAAGAAGACAAAGGGTGATTTGGTTAATGCGTTCTTTGAATTCCAGTAATCAAATTATTATGACACTTCTTTCACCATCTTTTCATTCATTAAGGGTTACTCAAACCATACTTTAATAATAAAAATACTATAGTATATTAGTTTAACGTTCTATTTTATTCAAATAGAGCCTAGAGGACGACTAGTTAAATAAATAGATTTGAATATTAAAAAATATAGTAAATGCTTTTCCTTTGAAAAAGTAAATGAACTGGAAAAGGAAAAGGATGGAGGCAATTTTACTAGCAGAGAAGTCTGGTAATAATGAGGAAATCCAAAAAGCAATCATTACACTGTTGAACAAAGAACCGGCTAATCAATTTGGTATACAACGATTGATCTCACTGCGTATCAAAGAGGGCGACACCTCCTCCGCTATCAAACTCTTATTCAAATACAACGAAATGTTCATCGAAGCACAGGCACACGTCCAACTCGCTCAACTTCTGTGTAATACAGAGAGATACGACGAGGCTTCAGAAGAACTCGACGAGGCTTTATTACTCGAACCAACCAACTTCTATCTCTGGCAATTTGCTGGAGAAGTGGCTTTGAAGCTGAACGACATGACCAAAGCCAAAAAGTTGTTTCTCACATCTTCAAAGCTTTCAGACTACAAATATTTGCGAGCGCTTATGTCCGCACTTTACACTATCAATCTTTCCAAAGAAAAAGGCGAAAAGGTCGATGCAATCTGCTCGCAGTTCCAAATCTTTATTGACAAACTCCAAGCAGATGTTGCCGGTATAAAAGAAGAACTCATTGCCTCTTATTGATTAATTTTTACTATTTTAACATCAAGTAGTCTGTCTGTCTGTGATAATACAACTGTATAATATAATATATATTATATTGTATAATATATATAGATAGATCTGTATAATGGTACAAAATAGTTAATATATAATACAAAGAACTTCTCAAAAATAAGACCGTTGCAAGTTCTTTCTTTTTTTGAGCATCTCCAGTCTCTGGGTTTCGCGCGAAAGAGTGTTGACTTGGTGTTCAGTTTGTTGAGTGTTAGCCACAAAAGGTTTTTGTGGCTCAATGACACTTCTCTTGGGTGCGGTGATATATCTTACAAAGGCACTCCTTCGATATGTGTCTTGTGCGTTCTGGGCTTCTTCAAAGAGTGTCTTCACTGTCGACCGTTGTGTTTGTTTTACTTCATCAGGCTTCTCCACTTCCATTAGTATTGTTCCATACTCTTCAGGCTTTTCTTGTGCTTGTTCTTCATGATGTTCACACTCTTCAATAGATATCCCACTGTTATCTTCCTTATTCAAATCTAAGTCGGTGTTCAAGTCAAAACAAACATTCAAAGTCTCCTCCACATCGCCCTTCTCTCCATTCGATGAGTTCTTCCCCGATGTTTTGTCCGAGTGGATACAAGCTGCGTCCAAATTAGTATCTATTTTAGTCGTCTCTTCTTCTTCAACGATCACACGACTTTCATTCCTTATAACAGTCGACTCGACTTGAGAGTTCTTACTAAAATCCTCTATGAATGCATTCTGAAAATTGTCATCCCCAAAATCCGTGTTTGTCGTAATCAATCTCTTAGGTGGTAAGTCTTCGATGTACCCACTGTTATAATTGGCGTTCCAAAATTGTGTTCTGTACCCACTGTAAATGCTTTGACAGGGTCGTTTGTCTTCTTTGGGGTCTTCTTCGATTAACACTACAGGCTGAGGCTTCCGAGGTATCTTGTAATGAACTTTCTGTGAAACAGTCATCGAATCATTGACATGTTTGTTGGCATCATTCACACTATCGTTCAATATTCGTTGCTTAATTTCCATCAAACGGAGTCGCTCGTTGTCCACCACTTTCTTCTTCTTTCCAACCAATTTGGCTTTTTCGCCTTTCCCAAAGTTGAGGGTTTCGACTTTCTGAAGTTTTCGAGGTAATCTTGGCCGTCGGGCTTTTTTAACAACTTTGTCTACTTTGACTACTTTAACAATCGAGTTTTCAGGTTCCTCGTCGCTTTCACTGTCATCGGTGAATATCTCGGTGTCGCTCTTTCCGTCGTCGAAATATTCCAATTCAGTGTCGTCCGACGTTGACATGTAATTTAAATTGTTTTTATATTCCAAGAACTGCGTGTCGTCATTCGCAGACTCTTCCGACATCGAGTCTTGTGGCGTGAACAAAATTTTCTCGCTAAAGAGTGTTGGACACGCTTCTTTGACTATATCTGCAATATCCTTTCTCTTTTGTTCCTCGTCCATCCGTTTCTTTCTCACCTCTCGGAGGGCAAGTTTGGGTTCATCATCTCCGTTCTCGTTTTCTCCGGTTGTTTCGTTCTGTTGTTGACTCTCCACCTCCATCAATTTGTTTGGTTTATTCACTTCAAAATACTTCGTAAAGTCGTGGGACGTGTTTTCTTCTTCTTTTTCCATTCTTAACCTTTTGGTCATATTCTTTGTGTCATTTTTCTCGACTTTTTCATTCGCAACTGAATTTTTCACAGTGATGCGATCGAAACCATTAAACTCCTCCCGTTCTTCTATGTCTTCACGTACTATCATACGCACCCGTTTAGCTGATTTGGTCGGGTACTTTGATGGCCGGAGCGCATCGAGCATTTGTTGTGTGACGATAACTTCGGGGTGGAGGGGTTCGTCACGTTTCAATACAATGAATTCATATTCCTCCGCGTACAACGTTCTTGTCATCTTCGTGTGAGTCTTTGTTTGTCACATCAATCTATTTCAAAGAGAACAAACTCGCTTAACTATCCGTTTATTGATTTCTTCCATCAATCGTGTTGCTTTAATACATTTAACTAGTTTCTTTTCCTTAAAGATAAAGTATAATTATTATTATTATAATTAAACTTATATAATTAATTCAACAGTTTTAGTGGTATTTTATTAGTATTGAATAGAATACTATTCTATGATAATAAAATAGTTTTATTGTATTATCAATATTGTATTTTAAACTGGTATTTGTATTTAGAAAATGAATTATTATTTGTTAATAAAGAAACTATTATATAACTATAATTAGATGCCATACAATTACAACGAAATAATTGAATAAACAGTGCGAAGGAATTAGTACTTTGATATGTAGAAGAGAGGATTTATGTTGTTAAGAACATACCATTTTTCGTCCACTATCTTTTGAATGACTTTAGAACACTTTTCGGCGTATTCATTGGTGATAAAAGATGCTCTGAAGACTGCGCAACTTGACAAATTCTTGATGACGACGGTATTCTTTTCAGGTGAAGATATGACTTGGTCATCAATTTCAAATGTTTTAAATACTTTATTGGTTTGTACGTTGATGACAAGAATCAAATCGTTGACTATCAATACAACGCCACTTGTTTTCTCACCCAAGTCGACGTCTCCTTTAAAAAACAAGACTCTGTTAGATGTAAAGAACTCCAGAAGATTTCTTTTTTCAAATTCCACGTACAAGTTGTCTCGTGCTGTTGCGCGTTCGTCGACTACTTTAGAGAACGTGTGATACTTTCTATAAGCTTTATTTAATACGACGATGTCTGGGTGTTTGTTTGGTGTAGTTTTAATTAATTCAGAGATTAAGATAGGGTATCTCATCACACGTTGAACTGGTTGAATCAACAATTGTTCGAGTACTTGGTGTTCCAATTCTTGTTGCATTTTATTAGTTTTGACCAGTTCGATAACAAGTGGGTTCTTTGTAGAGAGTTGTTTCCAGACTTTAAGAGAGTAGTTGTAGTGTATAGTATATTGCAGTAATGGTATCACATGAGTGAAACAGTCTAACAGTGAATTCCCACACATACTCTCAGCTTTAAAAGTGTGTAAACACCGATTCAATTTGTCTTTCACTATTAAACAGTTTTCACAGACACTTTGGAAAGAAGGGTTAAAGATCCGATCAACATTCTCTTGTGTGGGGGCGGTTATCCCTAAGATTTCTAAGCCCTTTTCATTATCTTGCCGACCCCCCTTTTCAGTGGAAGTGTATGCCATAGTTTCTAATGGCCTTTTGAAGTACTTTACCAACAACTGCATGGTCTTGTAGAGAGTTTCTTCTGTTTGAGCCATCTCGTTAAACACTTTCTTGCGCTTGGAAATCATTTTAAATGTGCACACGCGTCTTGTCAGAAACCCACGAATCACTCTTTGCATTTGACATATTCTGAATTGCGTCACTTGATCTTGTAAAGTCGAATCACACGTCTGTCTGAATAACATCTGCTTCGGTGACTTCTCAGGACTCGTTTTTGTCCCGTCTTCTAAATAGAGATTTCGCTTTATGGAAAGACTACTTGCTCGTTTTCGTTCACTCACGTTGCAACAAAATTTTCCTAGAAAATTTTCATCACTTGCAATACAAGTTCTCTCATTCTCCGGGTGACTGACGCTATCGTCGGAGTTTGTTTCCTTATTCTCATTTTTACTCTCCGAAGAGAATGAAAGGACTTTTGAAACATTGACACCCTTCTCTCTATAACTTCTTCTCTTCTTTCTTTTCTCGTCGAACACTTGAACGTTTTCAACAATAGAATACCTCTTAAAATTCTTTTCTATCTCCTTTTCACTGATGTTCTCTTCTTGACGAGCTTCATGTGTAAGAGCAGAGGTAATACTTTGAACACTTCCATTTGTTTCATTTTCTTCTTGAAAGAAAGAGTCGGCGACGGGGTCTTCTTTTTTCAATGATAATCCACAACTGTACGACTTGATCCGCGTGGTGTGTTTTCTGATTGGCACTGTTCCAAGAAAATTGGTCTTGAGATACCCAACTACACGTCCTTTAGTATCTTTTGTCCAGAGACGGAGTTGTTCGATGACGCTCTGTCTTCTGTAATCGTCGTCGACTTTTCCAAGTAAAAGTTGTTGAATAGTGTCATGAATTATTGCTTGTTCATTCACTGAAAGGGTGTTTTGAACAACACGTGTAAGAACACTAGAATTCATTGAGACAAATAAAACCTTTAAAAAGTCGATTTGTTGATCAATTTGGAAGTACGATAAGACACAACTTAATGGAACACCGTGTTTTAACAATACTGCAGCTCTTTCATACACTTTGTGTTTCGGTGTTTGGTTATAACAAAATGTGAGGGGGTAGTTTTGTGCATACTTCACTAGGATTTTGATTTCCTTGAACTCATAAGACCCAACCAAGTACTCGACGTTTGTGTTCACAAGAATGTTTTGGTATTTGGAGAGGATGGAGTAAAGTGAGGTCTGTTTAAATCTGTCTGAACTGATCAACGAAACTGGAAACGAAATTTTCTCTGCAAACGATGCAAGGACAATGTAGGCACTCATTCGAATGCAAGTGAATTGTCGAAGAATTAATAAGTTAAAAAATTGGGTTTGAGAGAGGAATAACACGGCGATATAAATAGTTTATCTTTTTAGTATTTTATTAGTTATTTATTGTTCCAATTTGCTTTGTATTTAGAAATTTGAAAGTATTTTGTTGGTTCTTTAAAAAAAGAAAAATAATTCATTGAATTAATTAACAATTATTAATTACTAATATCTTGAATCTATAATTAAAGAAAAATAGTGATGCTATTTTAAAGAGCGCCATTCGAAATATTAATGGGGTATATTTTACTGAACCATTTATTATATTAAAAAGAACCATTAACAAACTCAAAAGGTGTGTTTAGAATTTTGTATAATTAAAAATACAAATGCAATGCTCAAACGTTGTGTTTTTAATATTTAAATAGCTTTTAATACTATATTATACTAAATTATAATGAGTAATTGGCTGATGTTTGTAACATGACTTGTGAGTAGATAAACACATAAAAATGTGTGAATATTATAACGAAAACACTACAATTGAGTTAGTATAAGAAGGAACCAATCCTCCGTCATTTAATGGATTTGACAGGATATATTGTAATAATACAAACATAACACACAAATTAGAGAGAAGAAGGGTCTGGATATAAACAAGTGTCATTCAATGTTTTTGTCCATTGAGAAACTCTCTCTATCTTTTGGTGTGGTGAAAGGATGTTAAAGTTTTTTAGGTTACTTTTTGTCAGTCTTTTTTTGTCGTTATTTTTGCGTGGTTTTTTTTCACTACACTTTTTGGTCTTTTCGATGAGAGAGCTTTCGACGACGTCTGAGTTGTTAGCGGAGTGCGTTACACACTTGTAGTCTGTTAAAAAGAATGGTGTGTTTAAAAGTGCTGTTTGTTGCATAATAAGTTAAGAACTCAATTCATTTAAATAAGAAAATTTAGCGAATGAAAAAAATGAAAAGAAGACTTATATTTGGTATTGACTCTTAATAAGAGTTTTCTTTTTATTAGAATGATTTTGCATAAGTTAGCCTTCTTTCTCTTTATAATTCGGCAAAAATAAAAATTGCCTTGAGTTTCGAGGAGTGATAACACGATAAAAAGCGGTGGATTATAAATATGAAAATTTTTGTAACACATAAAATTCACAGGATGAAATTAATAAAAATATTTTTGGGTCATTTGCGGCTATTTGTCGTTTCTTTTTGTATTATATCGGGGTTTAACAACTTTTTATTATTACTTTTAGTTTTCTTTTTTTATGGATGAATTGACCTAAATCTCCGAACACAATGACGACTAATGTTGTTTTTTCTTCCGCCATTTTTGACATTTCGGGTTTATTTAATTATTATAACTTTTTTCCCCTAAAAGTCAATTTTATCGGTATGATTTGTTATTTTCAGTTGCATTAATAAGTTTCGTTTTCCGATAAAATAATAAAAAGATGAATATGTAAAAAAATAAAAATTAAATGGGTTTCAAGAAAAAATAACAAATTTGCGTGTTTGAATTTTTATTTAAATTAGTTTAAAACGATTGGTTCAATATTAAATAATTACTCACCATTTTGATTAAGGCACACGTCATTATTTATTAATTACATTACAAGATTTTTATGACATAATAACGGGATATTAAAGTAAAATGTGATAACAGAAAATAATAATCAACAAAACCGCCGAAGTTTATTACTCATTATTTTAATTATAATGTTAATATTAATGTTATTGTGTATTAATGCAACAATAACATTTTTGATGACAATTAAATCAGTATTATTTTTCAATATAAAAAATAATTTGAATATTTTTTTCTATTTATAAATAATTTTTGCAAAGCTTTAAATAACAAGCAAAAATTCTTATTGGTGTTTGAAAATACAAATTATAGATTTATTATTAAAAAAAGTTAAATCTTTTGAATGTTGTTAGAAATTGTTTAATATTTTGACTCTTGTTACACAATTTAGTCGATATTTTGAATTAATTATAATAATAATAATAATAATAATAATAATAATAATAATAATAATAATAATAATAATAATAATAATAATAATAATAATAATAATAATAATAATAATAATAATAATAATAATCAATTATTTATTACATTAGCTCAATTTAATTAAAAACAATTTAAAAGTATTATTAAGAACACCAAAATAATTATTTGAATACACATTATGTGTTTGTTTAAATTATTTAATAGAACAACATTAAGGTATAAATATGTTTAATTAAAGTGACAGTGGTAAAAGCTTAAAGCCTCTTCTTTACTCTTTTCAATAATTGTTTTAAAAATCAATTTTTATTGTGAATTGCACTCTTGAAGTAAAAAGTAAAAGAGCCTGAAATAACATATTATAAATAACATTTTTTGAACAAAAATACTTGAAAAGTATTTAGATGCAAGGCCGGAGCAACACAAAAGAACGAAACGAATATAATTCTTCTCATCGGAAGAGAAACAGTGAGGACGATGCCTTTTATCAAGGCGTGTATATTGGCGTTCTTAATAAGTTTTACGACCTTCGCATAGAGAAGCCAGAGCTTGCCAAAACCATAGCACACCCATTTTTCCGTATCGTTTCTATTTCGACGGAGTATGACGAGATCCAACTTGCTGAGTATGTCGAGAATAGATGCAACGAGATTTTTCAGTCGGACATCTCTTCTGGGATGAAAGTATCGACCGTACAACGGCGGTTTGAGCGGAATAAAGTGATTGAAACACTACACTTGATGGTCGATGCGATAGAGATGAAGGACTTCTCGTTCTCTTCCACTGAGAACAATGCGCACGTTGACAAACACACTTATTACATCAAAGACAAATACAACACTCTAGATATTATTAAAAAGGGGTGTAAAATAAACGAGTTCATCACGCAGCTGTTTACGTACGAGAGCGAACTTCTTCTTCAAAAGAATGACCAATCCCTTCAACAAATTCTTGGCTTCTGATTCTGTACTTTGGTGTTATTAATCCACTTCCTGTTATTTCAATTTTATCCAATTTCTAAAATGATCTCCACCACTAGTAAATTATTACAAGGAAGAGATTATTTCTCTTGCTCTTTGCAAATAAATTTTCGCCTCTTCTGTGTTCTCGATCCGCCACCCCTTCTCAATTTTTGCTGTGATTGACTTGGAAATAACTTGGAGTCTTTGTGGCTGTAGTGTGTTTATCTCATTTTCTTTCATTTTCTCGATCTCGTTCCGCCTCTTATGTTTTTCGTTTATTTCGTCTGATTTTCTTGTAACTTTTTTTGGTGATTTTTTTTCCTCTTCCGAACTTTGTAGTTTTGGCGTTTTTTCGCTTTTTAAATTTTCCACTTTTTTTTCTTCTTTTTCTTTTTTTTTGACAAAATCGACTTTTTCGTTTTTTTCGAAGTCGATTTCGATATTTCCATCGCTTCTCCATCTTCCCGACTCGTCCTCTCCGGTGAATATTGCGAACCCGTCGCCCCCAAATTTCTCGATGACGTGTTGTGATGGTTTTTCGATAAGAACTTTGTCGACGATGTCATTGAATACGACGAGATTGGGGTCTCCGAGTCGAAACGAGATTTCCGCGATTTTTCGAATTTCTCGAGGATTTCGAGTTGGGTTGATGTGACACAGATACTTCTCGGCGGCTAATTTGTCTTCGGGATCAAGAAGCGCAAGTTGAGTGAAGAAATTTGAGAATTCCGAGATCTTTGCGAGATCCGGAAGGTCTAACGTCAAAATCAAATTTTTGAAATTGTCAATTTCACTTTTTGGCAGAGGGATTGAAAGTGCGTAAAACAAATCCGCAAAAAGTCGGATTTCTTTGTTTTTAACGGAAGTGAAAACTTTGTCAAAATGTGATTGAAATGTTTCGTGTGAATCGGTTTGATATTTTTCATCGAGTGATGTCGCAAAAATAAAAAGAGGAGTTACTTGTTTGATTAACCACGCTTCCATTCTGGCTTTTTCATTTCGTTTTGTGATAAAATTTATCAAAAATCCATTATCATTAAGTAATTTTCAAATTATAATATTGTTAATTTTTATTATTTATGAAATGGTTAACTTAGAATTATTAATTAATTATTAATTTATTATTAATTAAATCAATAATTTTAAGTTAGAATTATTGATTTAATTAATATATTAATTCTTATGTTATTATTATTATAATAATAATATATAATTTGGAGCTTGTATAATTATTTTAGTTTTAAAATTTTTTTATGAAAAAAAATGAATATTATAATAAAACATTAGAAAATATATTAATTAAAATAGTTTAAACAATGATATAATTAATTATTATAAACAAATTATTAATTTAATATAAAAATTTATAGAAAAATATTAATGATTTGAAAACCATAATTAACACACATTACAAATAAATATACAGACAGACACTACCCTTAATTGAGAAGAGAAGGGTGTGGATACTCCGCCTTATTTGATTCATTGACATGAATCCAGTCATTTATTCTTGACTCCTTATTGCTTGAAGTGAGGAACGAGATAGTCGAGCACTTCAAGTTGTTTTGAGTAAGTCTCTGGTGGTTGTAATACTGAACATCGTTTTCATTTGACCATTGCGAAATACTATCGAAAGACAGAGGAGTTCTCGAGCATTCGTATTGAGTGTTTTGTTGTTGAAAAGTTGTAGACACACTTCTTGGGACGATGTCTGAGTGGTACGAATTGATGTGGTTGAAGTAAATTGGGTAGTATGTTTGCATTGTTTGCATTGAATAGAAAACTTAGTACAAAGCATAAATAACAGAATTTCATACATCGCTTTTCTTCTGGTAAAAAAAAACAATTTTAATAAGTCAAAAAATTGGTATCAAAACGGGAATTGTGTGTTGTATTTTTAGAAGTTGTAATTCTATTTCGAAAATAGAAAAAAGAGTTTTGGGTGTTTGCGAAAACCAGTTTTGCCATTAATTGGTGTACTCCCAAATGTCCCGTTTTTTGATTACTATTTAAACTAAAATAATAAACTTACCTCTTATGAATTAAAGGAGTTGTGTAACTTTACACACAATTTGGCGGATTTATTCGATGAAAAAAGACTCTGGGGTAGATCAAAAATCTTTTTTTTTGGAAAAAGCAAGTTGTATTACCGATCGTTTCTCGCAAGTTTTCGGGGGTAGAAAACCCCAATTTGAGTATAGAAGTGTTCCGCTAATATCCCGTCGATTTGCATGATTTTTTGTGTATTTTAAAAAAATAAATGAACCCAAAACTAGCAAACTGTTGGTGTAAATTTAGCTTAACTTAAAAACGTTTTTAGAACCAGACGGATAAAAAAAACAAAAAACAGTCAAAAACGTCTTCTATATAGATTGGTGGTTTTTTCGTCGCAAAAACGTTTTGTATTCCCAAATCTTCGTTTATTATTTAATGAAAAAATACTTCGTCTTAATGTTCAAAACAAATTGGTTTAATAAATTAACTGATAAACATTTGAAATCACTTCGGCTCATTTCCAAGTCTCTATTTTTGAATTTGGAAATTGTTTTGTTTTGTTATTGGTCTGTAAGAGTAGTACATTATTAATAATTAAATTATTAATTGTTATATAGTAAGTTGAAATTCTTAAATTGTTTACCTCAAAATAGATATTATTTAAAAATATAATTTTGTTTTACTTTCCTTTTTTTCGCCAACTTACGAAAACAATACTTTTGTTTTTTTTAAAATAATAAAACAAACTTTTTTTAAAACAAGGCAAAATTTGATGATAAAAACTAATAATTGCTTTAGTTTACATTATTTTTATATTTTAAACATTTGTTTTTTTAATAAATTAATAATTTTATTATTATAATTTCATTAACCAATTTTTACATTAAATTATTATTATTTGTACGAAAATAGAATTGCCATATAAGTTTTGTAAAAATAGAATTATAACTATTTTGGGTTTTAATTTGTTGCAAAAAACGTGTACTATTAATAGTCGTTCAAATTAATCATGAGTATGGTACATTTTCATCATCAGTTGTATTTTGCCTTCATTTTTTGAAATATGCAGTGTTTATTTTTCAAGTTAGATCAAAGTTATGCTTTAATTTTACCATAAAATTTATATGTGGACGGACAAAGAAACGAATAAATAACGAGAGGGTTTCCAATTTGACTGAATTTGTAACATTCGCTTAGTTTTAAAATAAAAGAATCAATGATTTGTTACTAAAACCAGTTACAAATAAGTGCTTTTAGTTATTGATCAGATTGTTTATATATTAATAATACCAACCATGTTTGTTTTACAAATAATACATCAACTAACAACAATTGTTCGCTATTTCATCGGGACAATTGTTCATAAATAAATTCGAAATAAATCATATTTTAACATTTAAAAATAGTGAAATAAAAAATAAAAAACAAGAGAACAACAAAACCGAAAGTGTTTCATTAAATGTTTCTTATTGAAGAGTTATCTACAATATCGAAGTAAATTAGTTATTAAATTTATCATCTCATATATCATAATTTTAAATAAAATTGAAACCATAATAAAGTCCATATGCATGTGGCATATTTGTTGTTTCTCAACCAATCATTCATTATTATAATACAACAGACTTGATGAATGTCAATATAAATAACAAGAATGGATCTTTATCATACTTTTACTTCACAGCATTACTTCTCTAAACTGTTACTATACTATTATTTGAAATTAATATTTTTAAATCATGGTGGATTTTTGAGATTCCTGTCCTTTTGGCCTTATAGTTGGCCACATATTTCAGATCACTCAAATTCCGATCATAATATTTATATTACATCGCATAATTTCTTAGTTTAGTAAAGTAGTTTATTTTTGGTTATTTTTACTATTATGTTTTGGAAATATTTTCATTTTTTAATTATTGCTAAACAATCTCACTAAATAACATAATATCGTTCTTTGATTGAAAACTGATACTATATATAATAATACATTTAATTATATTATTTAAGTAGTATTTCAATTTCTTTTTGTATTTAAAAATCATTTCCAAGACTCAAACTTGTAAGGCATTAATTTACAGATGTTTCCACTTCAAAAAGAAAGAATGATAGTCCAATTTACAGCAAACGACGTGGGTTCAAAAATAATACTTAAAGTAATTGAATTGAATCGACCAAAAAAGAAATACAAAACTTACTCCCTAATTATAAATTATAAAGGTACAAAAACAAAAGTCTTATTTGATTGCTTCACTTCCCGGAAATTGAGTGGATAACCGTCTATGAAATAAACATCGAAACGAAAAGACTGGACTTTATAAGTCGTCCCAAAATGGCGCTTCGACCTTTAGAAGAACCACGTCTTGCCACCACACAAATCAATGCAATATAAGGTGAAATGAACTTTGAAAACCAAACCACCATGTCTTGCCCACTCGGAGCCAAAGAATGCCCAATCAAGCCATTTGCTGAAAAAGTTCAGAAACAAGCTGTAGATGCTATTCATCCACCATTTAAAGTACCAAAAGACCTTAATGATGCCAAAAAAGCTATGAAGGATAACATTAAGAAGTATGGCGAATTCTATATGTTTGTCACTGGATTGTTGATCTCCATTGGCGCTTTATGTGTTCACGTAGTTATGTTGTTGTTACTTGTCGCAGTTTATGCCGGACTTGTCTTCGCGTGGCCAAAGTATATTGAAAAGTATGTGAAAGACTATATGGACAAATTTGATATTAAGATCTGCTATATCCCAACACTTGTTGGCGTCGTCTTCACTTTGTTTGCTTTGATGTTCGGAGCCCCAGGTGTTTATATTGTCTTCTTGTTGATTGCAGTGATTGTAGTTGTTGCTCATGCTTCACTTCAAGACTACGATGTTTCTGATAAGATCAAGGAAAAGGTTGAAGCCAAAGTCCAAGAAAAGAAGGAAGAGATTAAAGAAAAGGAACAAAGCAAGGCTGAAGAAAAAATAATGAAAGAAGCCGCTGAAAAAGTTGAGAAGGAACAGAAAAAAGCTGCAAAGGAAGCCGAGAAAGAAGCTGAAAAAGAACAAAAGAAAGCCGAAAAAGAGGCTGAAAAAGAAGCTGAAAAAGAAGCTGAAAAGGCTGAAAAGAAGGCAGAGAAAGAGGCTAAGAAAGCTGAAAAAGAAGCCGAGAAAGCTGCTGAAGAAAAGAAGTAAAGAATTTCATCTTTAAGTAATTCACTTCATTTATTTCAATTTACACCATTTCCAAGAAATAAGAGTTTTTGCTCTCATCCAAACTTTAAATTTTTTTCAGTTCCAATGAATACATCAAAGTTTTTCGATGCAACAAATAGTTCGATTTGA
>NW_004191594.1:183590-185674 GCF_000330505.1 Entamoeba invadens IP1
TGCTTTTTGTGGTTATTACACTTTCACTGGCATCATTGTTAAATGTCACCTTTACAAAAGATAAACAAAGAGTTGTGGTCCACAACTATTTGGACGAGTTTACTGAATATCCATATTCATTCATTATGTCACATTTGAATGACGACAAAAACACGTATTACATCCAAGGGGTAATACCCGGGTCCAATATAAGTGGTATGGATTTTGTCATCACAACTCGAGACGGTGTGTCACGACCAAATATGGTGCAATCAAATTCAACGGTTATAATCATTCATAACAAAGTGTTTGAAACGTATAACATCTCAGGAATACCACCATATCAAATGTCTTCTGAGAAACACGATTTCATGGACACGGACACTGACGTTACTTTAGTCCATCGAAGTATTCAAGATGATATCATCTTCTTGTGTAATAACTCGAAATTAAATATGTATAACGTGTTGATGCAATATCAAAGTGGGTCGAATATCAATTGTGGGAGTTCATTATCAGGAGGAGATAATATGATCGCTGTGAAAGGAAACGATTCCATAACACGACTTTATTGGCTGTCCAAAACACTTTCGTTGTCGTTTTATGCCCAAGTCAAATATCCAAATTCAACAACAATTAATAACGACCCCATTCGGATGAATAAATTTAATGTACTATATGCCCCTATCACGGATTCAAGTTTGTTTCTATGGAGTCGTGAAAATCTTTCACACATTAGATAAAGTACAAGTTAACTCCCCAAATGACTTTTATAAAAATGAAGAGAATCTTGTGGTACCCTTTTACTCTTCAAATTACTCAAATGCTTTCTATAACACACTTGGGTCTCAATTAGTATATACATATGGCAGCTTAGTCTTAATCGGAACACCTTTTGCATCTTCAAATTCTCTCACAAATAATGGAGGCGCTCGACTCTATTTCGACTATTATTTATCCGCTGAACCAGTCAGGTTTAAACTTATCACAACATTTGCCGGAGGGGATGTGTCTAACACATTCACTGGATGGAGCGTTGGTATGCGTTTGTTTATATTCTATTTGTATATTAACTATTATTATAGTATATTATTATTAAAATTAACTATCATCACAATGACACAAAGGGAGTGGGTATGTGTTCATAGGAGGAGCTGTTAATAGCACCAACAAAGGTGTTGACATTAATTCTATTATGATCAATGTAACAAATATATTAGTGAATTACTGTGTAGGATCTGTCTGTGCGTGTCCATCTGGTTATATATTTGTTGATGGCGATTGTCTTTGTTTGTTTATTATAATAATTTAATAATAATAATATTAATTATAATAATAATAATAATAATTATAATTATAATTATAATATTATTATATTAATTTTAATTATTATTAACAGGCAACTAGTGAACGAACTTACACATAGCAAGTCTAGACACGAGTCATATGATTTTAACTGTATGTTGTATTGGAGTTGGAGTGTTTATATACATTGTTATTCTTATCGTATTATTAGATGGATATTATGAAGCTTTATCTGACACTGGTGCGAGTACAATGACATTTACTGTATCTCCGTCTGACTTTATGCTTCAAGGGAAAGTGTGTGAAGAGCAAACAGTCCACTTGTATATCACAAACACGACGTCAGAGTCCGAAACGTTTTCTGTTCGATGTGAGAAGTGTTGTTTACAAGTCACGACAAATGAGATAGTTGTTCCTGCTCGAACGACAGAAGAGTGCTCTTTCAACATCATTCCGATGAGTACACGTGTGAGCGCCTATTTGTTTATTGGGACTGATATCATCAATGAAGTCAAAATAGAAGCCAAATTTCAAAGTCATGAAGATTTGGATGTTGAGTGTAGTGAATATCTCTTGTTGTTTACAGGAGATGATGTCAACATCCTTCAAAGTCCACCACTTTCTCTGGACTTATCAAGAAAAGTGCTTGACAGACTTTCTCAAACAAAATCGGCTCACAATTTAGTTCAAGTCAAGAAGTGTTCAATTCACCCCAATTTTGTTATCGCGGCGGAGAAATGTCGTGTTGTGGTATTATCCGATGACATATTAAAAGTCTTCAAAGGGACTGCTTTGGGGTT
>NW_004191594.1:185774-198569 GCF_000330505.1 Entamoeba invadens IP1
ATTATAACAGCAAAAGCAGTTCATTCCAAACAGACATTTTTGGTCTTGCAGTGGCTTGGATTATTGCGGCTGGTGGAAGTGTTGGTGGCGCTCCTGTTAATAAGAAGAGTATCAAAGTTGAAGGCAAATTGAAGCAATGGGAACAAATAATATTGCAGATGCTCAGTGAAGAAGAGTCTCGACTCGACATTGATAGAGTTCTACAACTCCTCGAATAATTCATTTAAATTGATATTTAAAAAGTTTGACGTCTGAATTGAACTAATAAATAAGTAATAAAGTGCATTATGATATTTAAATTAGTCTTCTTTAAGTTCTTCATTATCTACCTGATAACTCTGGCTTGATGGCCTTCCGACTCGTTTATTGAAAAAAACTCTTTCTTGTCCAGTTGCTTGTGTTGGAAGGCGTTTCACAAATTTGGGCTTTTCCATGAGTAAATCAAATTTTTCGTGTGGGTCTTCTGATCTTGCTCGACGCGGAGATAACACTTCAGTCACTCTTCTTGGGGAAGAATCAATTCGAATCGGACTATGTGGATTTTTTTGTGAACCTTTTGCGAGACATGCAAAACACATTGCAAGTGTCTCAGGTTCTTCATTGACATCACCATTTTTGATTTTTTCAATCTGGTCAAATATTATCGAGTTCCAAACGTCAAACTCGCTTTCTGTTGAACAGGAGAGTCGGTAAGGTACTTGTAGCACTTTGAGTAATATAATAAACTTACACATTTTGTCTACTGGATGAACTTCTAGAGTGACATCAGCATTAAACGTGAACTCTTTGACTATCTGGAATTTGAACATCTTCAAATCATCAACACTTTTTGCAACTCGAAGTTTGCCAAAGACGTCAACCAAATCAATAATTGGTAAGTTGTTATACGAAACAACTTCACTCATCACAAGTCGGTCGTTAAACAAGAAGAAATATTTCCAGTTCTTTGGAGTCTCATTCAAATTTTCAACAATAAAGAGTGGGCCAGAACACTTGAATCTAATCTCATGTTCTTCGCTGTCGTTCTGTTCGTTGTCTAAATTGAGTGGCGTCTCAAAAAGATCCAAAATTGTTTGTGTCTTTTCTTTTTCTTCAAGTTGAGTTTTTGTTTTTAAAGCATCTTTGTGGCATTGTCTCGCATCCAAATACACTCTTTTTAATTCATTGAGTTCTTCATAATTATTCCACGAGTGTTTTAAGAGTGCTTTCATGAACAATTCATAACTCATTAACTGGTGCACAGGTTTCATTAGACATTCATTCATCGACTCTATTGGCGTCTTATACTTGATGTTGTCCAAAAATGTCTCCTTTGCTTTTTGGATGGCTTTTTCTACTATAGGATTCTTTGATACCTCTTCAAAAAGTTTTGTGTATATATGGCAATTACCAATATATGTAAGTTCGGTCTTCATAAATTGAATCTATTTTTAAGTATTGTTATATAGTAATTTTATTATCATTTTAATAATGAGAATAGAACACACCTTTTTCAAAATATCTTCCATTACAAGGGGAATCTTTTTGTCTTCGGTTTTTCGCTTTGCCTTGGTAAAAAGCACTAAGAGATCCTTGTGAATGTCGGTCATAACATTTATTTGTGTTAGTGCATCCGTTACATACACATTTTGCTCTTTATTTACACTTTTACTCAAAGCTGGTAAATATACTTCTTTCAACGTCTTTAATACCCAAAGGTGGCTTGTTTCGTTGTTACACAAATCGACAAATATCGCTCTGAATCTTTTAACTTCATCTTTATCCATCTCCTTTTTATCTACAATTTCGAATAAGTCTAACACCTCTTTTTGAAGGCTTTGTGAATTGTTAAAAGTGTCGTGAAGTAATTTCAATACAGAGTTAATTGTACCCGAACTTGTTACCAACTTGCCAACACTTTGTGGAAGATATTTTGAGCAACTTCTATCAAACAATTTGGAAGGGATTTTATCCACTTTAATTACTTCTGTCGTGTTTTGGATCTTCTCTTGCGCCTTTTTCAATTTCTCTTCTCTCTCTTTAATACAAGAAATTTGGTCATTTATGACAGATTTCCACGATTCCTTTTGCTCAGGCGTAATTGCAGAAAATTTAAGTAAAACATACATACCTTTCTTTTCAGATGAATTTTTCATTTCTTCATAAGCCATGAACATGAAGACATTTTTGACTATTGAATTGTCGCTTAGTGGCATCATTTTTGATCCTTTTTGGAAAAACACTATCCTTGAAAACTCAAAATGTGCTTTGGAAATGTCTTCAATGGTTTTAATTTCTGAAATTTCTTTAAATAAATTGGCATCATATGCATCTGTTTCATTAATATCATTATCATTGAATTTCTTCACTTTAGTTACAATAAGAAGATCATTGAACAGAAAGACAAATACGGTTTTAACTGGTGGGTCATTCATGTTATCAAGTGCTATAAGTGGACCACAACAAATGAATTTTCTAGAAGAGACATTCTCAAGTTGTGGGAAGTTGTCAATCGCATTTTTCACCAATGTCATCTTTTCGCCTTCTTCAATTTGCATACGAGTCTGATTAACACCTCTCCCACACTCTTTTGCTTGTAAATACGCTTTCTTTAACTGTTCGACATCGGGAAAATCTTTACCAACATCCTTTAACATATCTCTGATCAGTAATTCGTAACGTGGAATTCGTTGAATTGGTGTGATTAAATAGAACGAGATCATTTCAACTTTAGATCCTTCGTGTACTCTTAAATATTCAGCTTTTGCTTTGTTCTGATTTCTCACGACATCTTTTTCTTTATTAAGAATATCAGTGATACCCATTAAATACGTTGAGTACTTTGAAATATAAGTAGCAGCCATTTTGAGGAATTGAATCTATTGTATAAATATATATTCATTTATTTACAAATAATAGTATTGTAAAACTATTAATAAACAAACATTCTTTACAAAGTCCGCTCCAATAATAGGAAGTTCTCCTTCGGGGACATTCTCACCTTTCTCCATCATAGACAAAAACTTTTGGTGAGCTCCAAGAAGCAAATTTATTTGAGAAACAATTGGTTTTACAAAATTGACAGTTTCTGGAACAGTTGATTTGGTTAAAGGTGTCAAATAGACTTCTTCCAATATTTCAAGACCCTTCAGATGTATTCTCTCTGTCTCAGTCATCTCATGCAAGACTCTTTTATAATGTGCTCTTTCTTTATCAGTCATTGTTCTCTGTTCAATTTCTTTAAATAGTTCTGTATCTGTTGATATTTTATCAGTCTTATTTGACCATTCTGATAAATACTTGGTGATTGCACTGATTACATTACCACTTGTAATTAAATTACCAGGAATTTGAGAAATGTGTTCAATTGGCACAGTTGGTACTTTAGGACTATTTGGTTGAATAACATTTCCTCGAGAAGCCAGACGTGGAGATGTAGGGAGGTTGTCAGATTGGAGACCGGGAAAAAGGTTCTCAGGAACAATAGAACCATTCTCAGACATTTCTAAGTCTTCGGGTCCATTTGAAATGAGACTGACTTGAAGAGATGGTAATGTCTGAAGAGGAGAAAGAAAAGGGACGATTGGTTTTTGAATCATTAAATGAAAAAGTTTTAGTTCAGCTTTATGTATAATCAGAAGAAATGTACCCCATGTTAAGAAGTAAAAGGCTAACTCATTGAATAATCAAACAATATCAAAAATGTATGAGTTGTTATATTTTATGTGTATTGCAAACTTATTTCAACTGACATTATGTGTTATTTCTTTGTTACTATGAATGTATTTCTAATGAATCTAAGTAATGGAAATATAATTATCAAGTGTCTATTTTTAACTATCTGATTTAGTATAGTATAATAAATTATTTATTTAAAATACCATAATATATAGTTTGTATAAATAGAGTAGATGCTACAGGTCGAAAACTAACATAACGTATAGATTGACAGTAAAAAGTTTTAAATCACCAAACCAAACAATATTTAAAAACAAATTTATAAATGGTGGCAAATGAATTTGCTTATTATTAATGTATTATTTAGTATTATTTATTTTACTATTTTTAAAATTGTGTAATAATATATAATAATAATTTATATTGTACTATTTGTTACCAGATATTTAATATATTTTTTAAAAAATATTTATTAAAAAAAATACTAAAAACAAAACAAATTTTATAATTGATACTTAAATGGTTAATGTTTATAATACATTGAATTTATTTTTATAAATTAATTAGTTAATATTATATATATATTATTGTGATAATACAGTTAGTTATCTGAGAGAATAAAAGAAAAAGATTGAAAGGTAGGAAAGAAACCAAATTTGAGCAACGAAAATGGTGTGGAGTCAAATCGTAAATAGAATCAATGTCTATCTTGAATGAACCAGAAAGGATAATCACCAAAGAGCAGCTCGATGCCATCTCGGCAAACGTCCAAAACTCTTTGCAACAACAAGCCGCAGAAAAAGCGAGAATGATTCAAAATGACAGCCAAACAGAGGAAGATAGAGATACTATACAGCAAGTCGAAACAAACCAAAGAGAGTCAGAGGCGCAATATGCACAACAAATGGAAATCGAACGTCCCCAACAAGAAGAAAACCAACAAATATTCCCAAATCCTCCATCCCAACAATACGAATTTTCGAGTCAAAACGTCATTCCAATGGAAGAATTAACAACACAACAAAGTGAACACATATTTACGCAAAATACCTTAGAGCCCGAAAGGAATTTCGCATCACAAGCCACATTGCCAGAAATAACGGCATCACAAAAAGAAGCTCCACAACAAAAGTTCATGCCGCCTGTTGGCAGCAGCCAGATCGAAACATTTGTAGTTGCCCCTCCTGAAAACATGCCAAGCTCACAACAACCACCTAAAGTTCCTGAAACAATTAAAGCTGCACCAAGGATCGAAGTTGCTCAACCCACGTATTTGGAACCAGTGAATAACACCCCGATGCAAGTTGAACCACCTCAAATTCGGGAAACGACGACCCCAATCAATACGATTCCAAAGCAACCCGTTCAACCAGTTGTACACCACGAGAATAATACAACACGAGAAACAACTTCTAAAATATATCCACCAAAGGTTGTCCAAAAACAAGCTGTAATTCAACACCCCAAACCAATTCAGGTTGGTCCTCAACAACAAAAAATGCGACCAGCACAGCCTCTCCCATCGTCTCGCCAAAGCGTCCAACAAAACCAGCCTCCAAAATCATTGCCAACAAAAGCCCAGGTTGTGGCAACACCAACTCAACCCCAACAACAAAGCGCTGAACAGTTTTCTGGATTTCAGATTCCACCAAACTTTGCCCAGTTGTCGCCAGAGATGCAACAACAGTTCATGGCCATGCTGATGCCACAAATTGCAGCGTCAAAACAAACTGCAGAAACGTCAACTGCAAAGAAGGGAGTAAAGAGAAGAAGACAAATCGACGACGAGTTGTACAGAGAAATTAGACAGAAGACTGACGCTGAGAGGACCCGTGTCGAGAAACAAGGAGGAACAAACAGGTCGACCCAGAAACTGCACAAACTATTTAATGACTTGCAGAGCCTTTCGACCAGTCTTGGAATACCAATCGAAACACCAGAAATTGTGGTTGTTGGCATGCAGAGCGACGGCAAAAGTTCGTTCATTGAGGCGCTTGTCGGCTTCCAGTTCAACGTTGTTGAGTCGACAATAGGGACACGTCGTCCGTTGATTCTGCAGATGTTCAACAACCCAGACAAAAGAACACCACGGTGCTGTTTTGCAGACGAAAACGGCGTCTTTGAGGAACGAGAAATACCAGTTGAGTACCTGAGCCGCGAAATAGCAAACAGAACATGTGACGTCGCTGGAAGAAACAACGTCAGCAACAAACCGCTTATCCTCAGAGTCGAGTTTGCTGGGTGCAGCAACTTGAACATTATCGATACACCAGGGTTCAGAATCGGCGGCGAGGAAGGTCTGAGAGACGACATTTCGAAAATGGTGAAGGAACTGATCACACCACCAAACAGAATCATTGTCTGTCTAGAACAGTCAACAACTGAGTGGGCAAACTCCGTCTCGCGCCCAATTGTCAGAGAGGTCGACCCAGAGTTCAAAAGAACTGTTTTGATTAACACCAAGTTCGACAACCGCGTAAAAGAGCTCACCGACAAAAACTCTGTCGATGTCTATTTGAGCGGAGACAAATTGATCATCGGTGATAAAAAGCCGTTTTTCATTTCTCTGCCATGCAAAAGAAACATCTCCATGGAACAGTATCCCGACTACATCACAGACAGTTACATCAGCGACTACAGACAACTTCTGGAAATTGGATTTGAAGAGCAAAAGTTTGTCGAACAGATTGGCTTTCCACGCGCAAAGATGTTTCTGGAGAACCTCCTACAGAACAAATACAAGGAGTCTCTTGCGCCAACAGCAGTCAAACTGGCGAGTCTTGTCGAGAAGTCAAAACGCGAGATTATGTTGATGGAAAAAGAGATGACGCATATTGAACCAGCCCTGCTCAGACAGAGGTCTGTGCGGTTCATACAACTTTTTTCTAAAAATGTGACCGAGTTGCTCGAAGGTCGTGCTGGTGTTGACCCCAACATTTATGGACAGACTGTTTCAGATGAAGGTCTTGACAACCCAAATAACGACGTCACAAAACTCTTTGGAGGTGCACAGATTCAGAGAACACTCCAACTGTATGAAAACAAATTAAAATCGCTCGACTTTATCTCTCCAACAAAGGATGAAGTGATGGGAGCATTTGGAATGGGAAGAAATGATGAAAAGGCAGCAAGAATCGTTGTTGCCAACGTTGCCGTGATGGGGATAAAACCACTGATGGAACAAGCAATTGAAAAAGTCTGCTGTAACTTGGTGAGGCTCTTCGACATCACGACTGCAATTGTCAAAGACACACCAAACGGAAGAGCGATTCCAGAACAAAAACAAGAGGACGTGTTCAAATTTGAAGTCCCAGAAAACAAAGTCGAAGTTGGTGTTACTGGTCTTGTCAGGTTCGAGGGGTTTGTGACTGTTTTGAAACAAGGTTTCATGACGTTCATCGACAAACTGAAAATAGAGTGCACAAACAAATTGGTCGACGACTTTTGGGCAACCGTGAGATCCGCCGAAAGTGCAACAGGAAACGTTGGTGAACGCGGAGACAAAGTTGCTGCAATGGCAGAACAACTGTTCCAAGTTATCAAAGAAAGAATGACATCGCTGGTGATTGGGAAGATAAAGACGTTCGTCGTTTTCCCAGTCAGAGACAACCTTCTCTCCTGGCTACTCGATGGATTTCTTGGCCTGGCTCCAGACAAGTACGAGCAGCTATTTAACTTCAGTGAAGAGGCGCTCAGAAAGCAGGTTGCTGAATTGCATCAACAACACACTGTCTGCGAGCAGAACTACATGAAGTTTACTGGCATGATAAAGGAACTTGACAACTCTCAACCCGAAACACAAACCAAAGAGCGAGAAATGTAGATTGTTTTCACTATATTTGTAAGACAACATTTAACAAAATTATCTTTTTTTTAATAAAAAATCAACAAATTAAAAGTTTACATACAATAAATTTGTATAAAACACAAAATAAAAAAGAACAATTTATAATCAAAAGAACACGAAAACAATAAAAGTTCCCAGTACCCAAAGGCACATACTACCAGAAGTAAGATCAATTGGTAAACATATTCCATCCGTTGGGAGGTAGTCATAAAACACTATCGAGTCATCTGAGGGTGTGTACTGAGTACATTTGAGGCACAGCCCATCAATTCCTTTGGAACAAATAATATCTGAACACTTTCCGTAACTGTCTGCTATCTCACCATTGAAACATTCCACACACGTTTTATTGTCACTCAAACACGATTTACAGAGTTTGTCTTCACAAGTTGGAAAAACGGTTTTTTGGTAGAACGACGTCTCTCTATCACATGTTTTTGCTGAGTTGATACAATGCACACAATAATTCGAATCGCATTTTTCGCACTCGAAACTTGAATTCAAATAATAGCCTGTGGTGCATAACACACACTTCTCATTTGACGTTTTTACACAATTATTATTAGATTTTACACAGTTCCCGCTTTGACTGGTTGTATCTGTGACATACCCAGACTCGCATGTCACGCAAACTCCATTGACTATGTTTTGATCTACACAATGGGTTTCAACGCATTCATACAACGCGGTTTGTATTGTACTTTTACATTGTGTACACCTGTATCTTTCAAACAAATCTTGTTCTGTACATTTCACGCAAACACCAAGATCTACATAATACCCTTCAGAGCACTTTGAGCAGTGACCCGAAGTAAAATATGAAACACAATTTGCCGTTGATCCTTTCACACATTTAACGTTTCCTTCATTTAAGTAGTATCCTTTTTCACACTCTAAACACACTTTCAATTCATTAAATGAATATTGGAGACAATGTCCGATACCACGAATTGGTGTACACCTCGTTTCGACAATATTAGTCGAGTACAAAAAGGTGTTATCTTTGTCAATGTTGATTTTCACTTTATTATCTGGGGTTGTTTCCAATACAAATCCATCGAAGCACTTGACACAAATAGAAGAATTGTAATACTCTCTACAATGTTTTAAAGATCCAACTATTCATTATTTAACGTTTTTAAAAGAAATCGATCGCAAACATCAACAAAAAACAAACGAATACATCTCCCTGAGAGAAGGTAATACCCATCTTCACAGGTCTTACACTTCGTCACACTATCCGTTGTACTATAAGCAACGTAGGTATTACAAAAGGGTATTGTCATATGGCACTTTCCATTGATTAGAACACTCCCGGCTTTACAAACAGTACATGTGGTGCATTGTTTATTACTAAATTTTCGACAAAACGGATCATATGTGCCGCAGTCAACACACACCTTTTCGGCACTCATATAACTTCCAACTTGACACGAAAAACATTTTCCATCAGCTGAAAATGTGTCACAGACACCAACACTCTGTACACACGTGTTGGATTCGAGTTGATACCCGTCTTCACATTTAGTGCAATTTGTGGTGTATATGGAATTGACATTTCGAGTCTCTGTACGTTCTAAGCAATGCGCAGTTGTCATGTCTGAGTGTCACCAATATTAATAACATGAATTAAATAATCAAAAAACAAACACTCACACGTTCCTAATACGTTGATATAATTTTCAATACACTTCATACAATTTGAAGCATTCATTTCTGAGCAACTTGCACAATAAGCTGATGAGCAATGAGGGTCTGGCTCTTTTCCGGTCGACGCTATTGAAATAACAACAAAGAATAACACACAATAGAACATACTAAAAAAATTTTTTGAGTTCCTCTGCTTATTGCTTTGTTATTTTTACGAATTCGTTTATTGAAAACTTTTCATATTTATTCATATTTATCAAAATATTTAGCACAAAATGATTCAAATTTTTAATTCAAAATCTTCAACTCTATGCTATTATTTATAATATATTAATAATAATTTATCTATAATAATATGGTATTTTTATAAAATGTCTAACAATAAAAACATCAACTATAATCAGAGGTTTCCAAAATCACAATCCTAATTACCCACGTCACCATTTCATAACCAAAATGTTCATTTTCTCTATAAATTCGTACGTTATAATACCACATTTTCGGCAATAATTATTTTGGAAACGCTTGACTATAATTGAACATTTTACTTTCATTAACTATAATTATGGTTATTTTATCAAACCAATATTAAATCCAAATAATAAACTATTATTTTAATTATATTATTAAAGTCATTGTACAATGCCAAATTAATTGGATCTTTTCAACTTTTGTGTATCTTAATAAAAATACAATAAGAAAACAATTATTAATTTAACTAAGAAACACACCAAATTTTGTGTTTCAACAAAATTTTCAACAAAACAAATGAAGAGTCATTAACAAAAACAACTGAAACTCGAATTCTGAAACTCGAAAAATATCGAATGGGTGGAAAACCATCAAAACAACAAAAGCAGTTAGAATTGTACACGGGCAAGAAAGATGCTACACCATACTATAATATCACGGGGAGTACCCTCTCCAAAATGATATCAAACAAAGACGGAGAGTTATTAACACATTATGGTGGCGTTGAAGGGATTGCCAAAACTATTCAGACTGACCTCCACAATGGTATTTCAGACGAGTCGTTTGTTCGCCGTCGTGAGCAGTTTGGTCACAATAAAACGCCTGACCCTGTTATTGTTCCTTTCTGGAAAATATGGTTTGAAGCACTTCAAGATAAGACATTGATTATCTTGATCGTAGCTGCAATCGTTTCACTGATTCTTGCGTTTGCCATTCCAAGTAACTTAGACTCTTGTGTTGTAGAGACGAGTGATGCCAAAAAGGAGTTTAACACGGATTGGATTGAAGGCTTTGCAATTCTTCTAGCAGTTTTAGCCGTTTCTCTTGGAGGTTCTGCGTCCGACTACTCCAAGCAGAAGAAGTTCATAGCCTTATCTTCGGAGGAACAAGACGTCAAGATTAAAGTGACTCGAAATGGGCAACAGACTGAAATCTCTACCTTCGACTTGTGTGTTGGTGATTTGATTTATTTGGACGTCGGTGACATTCTTCCAGCCGATGGTATTTATGTGAGAGGAAATGACCTTCGTATTGATCAAAGTGACATGACTGGGGAGTCTGATGCTGTTCGTAAAACTGCTGATAACTTTTATATGATGTCTGGGACCAAAGTGACTGATGGGAATGGTGAGATGTTAGTAGTAGCAGTTGGTCCCAATAGTATGTGGGGTAACACCATGCAAGCAGTGAATCAGAATAAGAGTGATCCAACTCCATTACAAGAGAGTTTAGATGACTTAGCTGTTAAAATTGGGTATTTAGGTATGGCGTGTGGTGGTATAGTATTTTTAGTCTTGACCATATATTATATGGTGAGTCAACTTAATCATGACCCCGTCATGAAATCAACAGAGACGAATGGGATCATCAAAGGATGTGAGACGTGTAATGTGTCTGAAACCGACCCGAATTTTAAAGATTGGTGTGAAGACTATGCTTTTGATTGGAAAACTATGACGGTGTTAGTGGACTATTTCATTATTGGTGTGACAATTATTGTAGTTGCCGTCCCTGAAGGCCTTCCATTGGCTGTCACCATCTCGTTGGCGTATTCAATGAAACAAATGTTCAAAGACAATAACTTGGTGAGACACTTGAAAGCGTGTGAAACGATGTCGAACTGCACGAACATCTGTTCCGACAAAACTGGGACGTTAACTGAGAATCGAATGACTGTGGTGAATGGGTGGTTCGGTGGAGTGAAAATGGAAAGACGAGGACAGGACTTCCACATTGACAAGACATACGAAGACATGATCCACCTCAATATTGCTATGAATTCATCGCCATCTACTTCATTAAGTAATGAGAATGGAGACATCAGAGTCATTGGAAACAAAACAGAAGGCGCTTTGTTGTTATTTAGCAGAGACAGAGGAACCGATTACCTTGAGATGAGAAAGCAACATGGAGACGACATTTACCAGATGTTTGCATTCTCATCGGCTAAGAAGAGAATGAACACTTTGATGTGGATGAAACGCCCAGATTCTCTCAGAATGTTTACTAAAGGAGCTCCTGAGATGATATTAGACACATGCACCCGGTATATGGATGCAAGTGGAATAATGAAAGACATGACTGAGGACATCAGAAACGAACTTGAGGCATGTCAGCGTGAATGGGCCGAGAAGGGGTACAGAACCCTTTCTTTGAGCTTCAAAGATATGGAGCCAGCAGACAAAGGCGACTTAACAAAGAAGTTTGAAACGATTAATGAGGACGGTTCGACACTTTTGTGCTTGTTTGGGATTGAAGACCCCCTTCGACCCGAAGTCGAAGAAGCCGTTCGCACCTGCCAAAGTGCTGGGATTACTGTTAGAATGGTAACTGGTGATAATATAGCGACTGCAAAGTCGATAGCGAGACAATGCCACATTATTACCGAAGAGACTGATGTAGAGATAGAAGGGAAGAAATTCTCTGAGTTACAAGATGAAGAAGTCATCGCGATGTTACCAAACTTAAAGGTCATTGCAAGATGTTCTCCTGAGGACAAGAAACGCCTTGTGTGTTTGTTGAAAGACCAAGGTGAAGTTGTAGCAGTCACTGGAGATGGGACGAATGATGTCCCAGCACTTAAAGCTGCACACATTGGACTTGCTATGGGTATTCGAGGGACTGATGTCGCCAAACGTGTTTCTGATATAGTCATTCTCGACGATAACTTCAAGTCCATTGTCAAGTCAGTGTTATGGGGAAGATGTGTCTTCGACAACATCAGGAAGTTCCTTCAGTTCCAATTAACAGTGAACGTCTCTGCGTTGGCGCTTTGTGTGATCGGCTCGATATTCATAGGAGAGTCTCCCCTCAATGCGCTCCAAATGTTGTGGGTCAATTTGATCATGGACACTATGGCTGCACTTGCCCTTGGTACTGAGAAGCCAACGCCTTCGTTATTGAATAGAAAGCCGTATGGTAAATATGATTCTTTGATTAGCAATTATATGATCAGAAATATCACTATCCAAACCCTTTACCAACTTGCTTGCATGTTACCTTTGATCTTTGCAGGGCGCTTTATCCCATTCTTGGAAGCTCCATGTGGCTTTGTGTCGACTGTTGGACGATCAACCGGCTTTGACTATACAAAGGAGTGTGCTTCTTGGGATCAAAGTGGTTCGAAGACATCACACACGTCCAAGAGATACCATCAAGATTCAAACCCT